>NC_090384.1:109776027-109943354 GCF_036365525.1 Heterodontus francisci | reverse complement strand
TCTCTCTTCTCCCCTCTCTCTTCCCTCCCCCTCACTTCCCCCCCTCACTCTCTCTCCCCCCCATCCTCAACCCCCCTCCACCCTCTTCCCCTCCTCAAACTGCCAATCATTGCTCACTGTGCCCGTGCAGCCCAGTGTCAGTCACACAGGATTAACGGGCCAGATTGTATGTTGGACAACCCTAATCTATATTCTAACTCCATGTACCTGCCTTTTCCCATATCTTGGAAGACTTTTGGTTAATTCATGATTAAATGGCATGGGGGTATCTCCATGTTGTACAGTGAAGGTGCACTGAGCAAACCAGAGATGGGGATTTGGAGCAATCATTGCTGCCAGATACTAACAGATATTACTAAAGGGGAAGCAGCTGGAGACAGATTCTACCTTCTGGAAGTCTTCATGGAAGCTGCCGATTTTATTTCGTCCACTGAGAGAGAAATTGGCGGAAGAGGATTTGTTTACAATGTTTGGGCCGAGTACAGAAGGCAGTAAATACGCAGCAGGACCTGAACAAGAAACAAAGACCCTGGTCATTTACCCATTCTCTCCAGACAAACAAATCAAATAAGAAATTCTTATGTTGCAAAATGATGAAATCCAACAAATCTGGTGCAGCAAATTAATTCGACAATTAGAAACAGGCAACAATCACTCAGTGTTACTCCTGCACCCTGTTAAACAATACAAATAAAATAAAAAATCAATACAATTAAAATAAAAAAACAATACAAATAAAATTAAAAAATACAATTAAAATAAAAAATCAATTAAAATAAAAAATACAAATAAAATTAAAAATCAATTAAAATAAAAAATCAATTAAAATAAAAAATACAAATAAAAAAATACAATTAAAATAAAAAAAAACAATTAAAATAAAAAAAACAATTAAAATTAAAAATCAATTAAAATAAAAAATCTATCAAAATAAAAAATACAAATAAAAAAATACAATTAAATAAAAAAATACAATTAAAATAAAAAAAATACAAAAAAATAAAAAAATATAATTAAAATTAAAAATCAATTAAAATTAAAAATCTATTAAAATAAAAAATACAAATAAAAAAACAATTAAAATTAAAAATACAATTAAATAAAAAAATACAATTAAAATAAAAAATCAATTAAAATAAAAAATACAAATAAAAAAATACAATTAAAATAAAAAATCAATTAAAATAAAAAATACAAATAAAAAAATACAATTAAAATAAAAAATCAATTAAAATAAAAAATACAAATAAAAAAATACAATTAAATAAAAAATACAATTAAAATAAAAAATCAATTAAAATAAAAAATACAAATAAAATAATACAATTAAATAAAAAAATACAATTAAAATAAAAAATCAATTAAAATAAAAAATACAAATAAAAAAAAATTAAATAAAAAAATACAATTAAAATAAAAAATCAATTAAAATAAAAAATACAAATAAAAAAATACAATTAAATAAAAAAATACAATTAAAATAAAAAATCAATTAAAATAAAAAATACAAATAAAAAAATACAATTAAATAAAAAAATACAATTAAAATAAAAAATCAATTAAAATAAAAAATACAAATAAAAAAATACAATTAAATAAAAAAATACAATTAAAATAAAAAATCAATTAAAATAAAAAATACAAATAAAATAATACAATTAAATAAAAAAATACAATTAAAATAAAAAATCAATTAAAATAAAAAATACAAATAAAAAAATACAATTAAATAAAAAAATACAATTAAAATAAAAAATCAATTAAAATAAAAAATACAAATAAAATAATACAATTAAATAAAAAAATACAATTAAAATAAAAAATCAATTAAAATAAAAAATACAAATAAAATAATACAATTAAATAAAAAAATACAATTAAAATAAAAAATCAATTAAAATAAAAAATACAAATAAAATAATACAATTAAATAAAAAAATACAATTAAAATAAAAAATCAATTAAAATAAAAAACAATACAATTAAAATAAAAAATCAATTAAAATAAAAAATACAAATAAAAAAATACAATTAAAATAAAAAAATACAATTAAAATAAAAAATCAATTAAAATAAAAAATACAAATAAAAAAACAATTAAAATAAAAAATCAATTAAAATAAAAAAAATACAATTAAAATAAAAAACAATACAATTAAAATAAAAAATCAATTAAAATAAAAAATACAAATAAAAAATACAATTAAATAAAAAAATACAATTAAAATAAAAAATCAATTAAAATAAAAAATACAAATAAAAAAATACAATTAAAATTAAAAAATACAATTAAAATAAAAAATCAATTAAAATAAAAAATACAAATAAAAAAAAACAATTAAAATAAAAAACAATACAATTAAAGTGACCTTACCTGGTGAGCAATCAGTTCTAAAACCTTTTGTCCTGCCGGCGATGGAGAACGCAGGAGCTGCACTGAAAGCTGATCTTCCAGCCTTCTCCGGGGAGTAGCAACCTGGACAGATTCAGAGATTACAACATCCCAACTGCCCCCCCCCACTGTACAAGAACTCCCCCCACTGTACCCTAATATCCCAACTCCCCACCCCACTGTACCCGAACTCCCCCCACAGTACCCCAATATCCGAACTCCCCCCCAATGTACCTGAATCCCCCCCAATATCCCAACTCCCCCCATTGTACCCAAATACCCCCCCCCCACTGTACCCCAACATCTCAACCCCCCACTGTACCCCAACTCCCCCCACTGTACCCTAATATCCCAACTCCACCCCACTGTACCCCAATATCCCAACTCCTGCCCCCCACTATACCTGAACTACCCCCCACTGTACCCCAATTTCCTCCTCACTGTACCCCAACATACCCAACTCACTCAACCCCTCCACTGTACTGCAACTCCACCAGTCCCCCCACTGTACCCCAATTCCCCCTCACTGTACCCCAACACCCCCCACTATACCGCAACTCCCACATCCCGCTCCCACTGTACCCCAACTCCGCCCAAGTCCCACAATCCCCCACTGTACCCCAACACCCACAACCCCCCCCCACTGAACCCAACCTCCGCCCACTGTACCCCAACTCCCCACACTGTACCCCAATATCCCAACCCCGCCCCCCACTATACCCAAACTCCCCCCACAGTACCCCAATTCCCCCCTCACTGTACCCCAACTCCAACATACCCCAACTCACTCAACCCTTGCACTGTACTGCAACTCTCCCAACCCCCCCACTGTACCCCAATTCCCCCCTCACTGTACCCCAACTCCACTATACCCCAACTCCCACAACCCGCTCCCACTGTACCCCAACTCCGCCCAAGTCCCACAACCCCCCACTGTATCCCAATTCCCACAACCCCCACCCCACTGTACTCAATTTCTGTCCACTGTACCCTAACTCCCACAACGCCTCCACTGTACACCAACTCTCCCAAACCATACACTGTACCCCAACTCCCCCACCACCCCCACTGTACCCCAACCCCCACTGTACCCAACTTCCCTAACTCCCACAACCCCTCCACTGTACCCCAACTCCCCCACCACCCCCACTGTACCCCAACCTCCCACCACTGCACCCCAACTCCCCTCACTGCACCCCAACTCCCCGAACACCCCCAATGTACTCCAACTCCCCAACCACACTGCACCCCAACACCCCTGTACCCCAACACCCCCCCACTGTACCACAACTCCCCCAACCACCCACTCTACCCCAAATCCCTCAATACTCCCCATTGTACCCACTCTCCCACCACTGTACCCCAACTCACCCCACTGCACCCCAACTCTTCCACTCCACCCCAACTCCACCAACAACGCCCCCACTGCACTCCAACTCCCCCCATTGTACCCCTACACCCCTATGTACCCAAACTCCCCCCACTGTCCCCCAACTCCCCCAAACTCCCCATTGTACCCCAACCCCTCCAACCTCCCCACTGTTCCCCAAATCCCCCACTGTACCACAACTCCCCCAAAACTCCCCATTGTACCCCAACTCCCCCAATCTACCCACTGTTCAAAGCCCCCCCCACTGTACCCCAACTCCGCCAACTACTGTACCCCAACTCCTCCAAGCCCTCACTGTATCCCAACTCCCCAATCCCCCACTGTACCCCAATTCCCGCAAACCCCACTGTACCCCAACTCCAAAATCCCCCCACTGTACCCCAATTGCCCCAACCGCCCACTGTACCCCAATTCCAATACCCCCCACTGTACCCCAACTCCCCCAACCCCCACTATAACGAACTCCCCCAACCCCCTACTGTACCCCAACTCCAAAATCCCCCTGTACCCCAACTCTCCCAACACTCGCACCACTGTACCCCAACTCCCCGAACCCCCCACTGTACCCTAACTCCCCCAACCCCCCCCCATTGTACCCCAAATCCCTCCCACTGTACTCCAACTTCCCCAACCTTCCCACTATAACCCAACTTTCCCCACTGTACCCCAACTCCCCCAAGCCCCACCTTATCCCAAATCCCCCCACTGTACCCCAACTCCACCAACCTCCCCACTGTACCCCAAATCCCCCCACTGAATCACAACTCCCCCAACCTCTCCACTGTGCCCCAAATCCCCCCACTGAACCCCGACCCTCCACTGTACCCCAACGCCACCAACACCCCCCACTGTACCCCTAACCCCCCCCCACTGTACCCCAACTCTCCCAACCCCCCCCACTGTATGCTCAACTCCTCCAACCTCCCCCCACTGTATCCCAACTCACCAACCCCCCCCATTGTACCCCAACTCCCACAACACCCCCCCCATTGTATCTCAACCCCCCCACTGTACACTAATTCTCCCCCACTGTGCCCCAACTCCCACAACCCCCCACTGAACCCAGCTCTGCCAACCCCCCCAACTGTACCCCAACTCCCACAACCCCCCCACTGTACCCCAACTCCCACAACCCCTATTTTACCCCAACCCCTCCCCACTGTACCCCAACTCTCCCAACCCCACCCCACTGTACCCCAATTCCCCCCACTGTACCCTAACTCCCACAACCCCCCTGTTGTATCTAAACTCGCACAACCCCCCCACTGTACCCCAACTCCAACCCCCCCCGCACTGTATCCCAACTACCCCTCATTGTAGCCTAACACACCCCCACTGTACCCCAACTCCCACAACCCCTCCAATTTACCCCAACTCCCCCCACCTCACCCCAATTCCCTCTCACTGTACCCCAACTCCCATAACAATTTGGATAAATTTTGGGAATCTGTGTTACCTGGTTTGTTGTACATTAGAATCAAACTTTGTTTTAGGAACATAGAAACATAAAAAATAGGAGCAGGAGTAGGCCATTCAGCCCTTCAAGCCTGCTCCGCCATTCATTATGATCATGCCTGATCATCCAACTCAGTAACCTGTTCCCGCATTCTCCCATACCCTTTGATCCCTTTCGCCCCAAGAGCTATATCTAACTCATTCTTGAAAACATGCAATGTTTTGGCCTCAACTGCTTTTTGTGGTAGCGAATTCCACAGGCCCACCACTCTCTGGGTGAAGAAATTTCTCCTCACCTCAGTCCTGAAGGGTTTACCCCGTATCCTTAGACTGTGACCCCTGGTTCTGGATTCTCCCACCATTGGGAACATCCTTCTTGCTTCTACCCTGTCAAGTCCTGTTAAAAATTTTTACGTTTCGATGAGATCCCCCCTCACTCTTCTGAACTCCAGCGAATATAATCCTAACCGACTCAATCTCTCCTCATACGTCAGTCCCGCCATCCCAGGAATCAGTCTGGTAAACCTTCGCTGCACTCCCTCTATAGCAAGAACATCCTTCCTCAGATAAGGAGACCAAAACTGCACACAATATTCCAGGTGTGGCCTCACCAAGGTCCTGTATAATTGCAGCAAGACATCCCTGCTCCTGTACTCGAATCCTCTCGCTATGAAGGCCAACATACCATTTGCCTTTTTTACCGCCTGTTGCACCTGCATGCTTACCTTCAGCGACTGGTGTATGAGAACACCCAGGTCTCACTGCATATTCCCCTCTCTCAGTTTGTATCCATTCAGATAATAATCTGCCTTCCTGTTTTTGCTACCAAAGTGGATAACCTCACATTTATCCACATTATACTGCATCTGCCAAGCATTTGCCCACTTAATCAACTTGTCCAAATCACCCTGAAGCCTCTCTGCATCCTCCTCACAACTCACCCTCCCACCCAGTTTTGTGTCATTTGCAAATTTGGAGATATTACATTTCGTTCCCTCATCTGATGGTGCAGTGGTTAGCATCGCAGCCTCACAGCTCCAGCGACCCGGGTTCGATTCTGGGTACTGCCTGTGCGGAGTTTGCAAGTTCTCCCTGTGTCTGCGTGGGTTTCTGCCGGGTGCTCCGGTTTCCTCCCACAGCCAAAAGACTTGCAGGTTGATAGGTAAATTGGTCTTTGTAAATTGCCCTTAATGTAGGTAGGTGGTAGGAGATTGGTGGGGATGTGGTAGGGAATATGGGATTAATGTAGGATTAGTATAAATGGGTGGTTGCTGGTCGCCAAGACTCGGTGGGCCGAAGGGCCTGTTTCAGTGCTGTATCTCTAAATAAAATAAATAAATCATTAATATATATTGTGAATAGCTGGGGTCCGAGCACCGATCCCTGCGGTACCCCACTAGTCACTGCCTGCCATTCGGAAAAAGACCCATTTATCCTGACTCTTTGTTTCCTGTCTGCCAACCAATTTTCCATCCATCGCAATACACCACCCCCAATCCCATGTGCTCTAATTTTACACGCTAATCTCTTATGTGGGACTTTGTCGAAAGCCTTCTGAAAGTCCAAATGAACCACATCCACTGGCTGTCCCTCATCAACTCTACTAGTTACATCCTCAAAGAATTCTAGTAGATTTGTCAAGCATGATTTCCCTTTTGTAAATCCATGCTGACTCTGCCCGATTCTACCACTGTTCTCCAAGTGCTCTGCGATAAAATCTTTGATAATGGACTCTTGAATTTTCACCACTACTGACGTCAGGCTGACTGGTCTATAATTCCCTGCTATCTCTCTACCTCCCTTAGCTACCCTCCAATCTGTAGGAACTGTTCCAGAGTTTTACACTGTTACGTTAAAAATATATTATTTATAAAATATAAGAGAACCAAAAATTAACCAGCAATGCATCTTGATTAAAATGTTCAACTTTGCTGTTGCACTGGAAAGTGCTACTCTGGCCACAGTGATGTTAACATTCACTTGTCTCTCCTGGTGTTGGGTTACCTGGGCCTGGGGTCAGGAACGGGTTGATGTTCTTCGGCCGGCTGTACAGTGAGTATGCTGGTGTCCCGTCCTTGCCTCTCCTGGTGAGCAGTGACGGGATGAGATAGGCTGGACCCGGGGAGTTGTCCACAGTGAACCTCGCGTGTGTCACTCCAAAACTATACGCTGGAGACTTGTACTTGGTCGCATCGTGTTGGACGTTACCTGGACAGGTAAGATTGATATCATCAGGCTGGCTGGCGGGGGCAGAGAGGGGGAGTGAAGGGGCGGAGGGAAGGGGCAGAGAGGCAGAGGGAAGAGCAGAGAGGCAGAGGGAAGGGCAGAGAGGCAGAGGGAAGAGCAGAGAGGCAGAGGGAAGAGCAGAGAGGCAGAGGGAAGGGCAGAGAGGCGGAGGGAAGGGCAGAGAGGCAGAGGGAAGGGCAGAGAGGCAGAGGGAAGAGCAGAGAGGCGGAGGGAAGGGCAGAGAGGCGGAGGGAAGAGCAGAGAGGCGGAGGGAAGGGCAGAGAGGCAGAGGGAAGAGCAGAGAGGCAGAGGGAAGAGCAGAGAGGCGGAGGGAAGGGCAGAGAGGCGGAGGGAAGGGCAGAGAGGCAGAGGGAAGGGCAGAGAGGCGGAGGGAAGGGCAGAGAGGTGGAGGGGAGGGGCAGAGTGGGGGAGTGAGGGGGTGGAAAGGGATTTTTAACTGAATTAATCAATTGTATTTTTCGGTCTAGCTGATCTGCAAATCAATGTTTAAGGGTTGAATGAAGCGGTTTTTCAACATGTCTCTCACATTCATTGATGTGTTGCAATTTGATCGATAACTGATACTAAATCAATCCTTATCTGAGTGCGACATTGATGCAGCTGAAGCAGACGGCACGCAGTATTGGTGTTTCTCGGCACGCAGTATTGGTGTTTCTCGGCACGCAGTATTGGTGTTTCACGGCACGCAGTATGATGTTTCACGGCACGCAGTATTGGTGTTTCTCGGCACGCAGTATTGGTGTTTCACGGCACGCAGTATGATGTTTCACGGCACGCAGTATTTGTTTTTCTCGGCACGCAGTATGATGTTTCTCGGCACGCAGTATGATGTTTCACAGCACGCAGTATTGGTGTTTCACGGCACGCAGTATTGGTGTTTCTCGGCACGCAGTATGATGTTTCTCGGCACGCAGTATTGGTGTTTCTCGGCACGCAGTATTGGTGTTTCTCGGCACGCAGTACAATGTTTCTCGGCACGCAGTATTGGTGTTTCTCGGCACGCAGTATTGGTGTTTCACGGCACGCAGTATGATGTTTCACGGCACGCAGTATTGGTGTTTCACGGCACGCAGTATTGGTGTTTCTCGGCACGCAGTACGGTGTTTCACGGCACGCAGTATTGGTGTTTCACGGCACGCAGTATTGGTGTTTCTCGGCACGCAGTATTGGTGTTTCACGGCACGCAGTATTGGTGTTTCTCGGCACGCAGTATTGGTGTTTCTCGGCACGCAGTACGGTGTTTCACGGCACGCAGTATGATGTTTCACGGCACGCAGTATTGGTGTTTCTCGGCACGCAGTATTGGTGTTTCTCGGCACGCAGTATTGGTGTTTCACGGCACGCAGTATTGGTGTTTCTCGGCACGCAGTATTGGTGTTTCTCGGCACGCAGTATTGGTGTTTCACGGCACGCAGTATTGGTGTTTCTCGGCACGCAGTACAATGTTTCTCGGCACGCAGTATTGGTGTTTCTCGGCACGCAGTATTGGTGTTTCTCGGCACGCAGTACAATGTTTCTCGGCACGCAGTATTGGTGTTTCTCGGCACGCAGTATTGGTGTTTCACGGCACGCAGTATGATGTTTCACGGCACGCAGTATTGGTGTTTCTCGGCACGCAGTATTGGTGTTTCACGGCACGCAGTATTGGTGTTTCTCGGCACGCAGTACGGTGTTTCACGGCACGCAGTATTGGTGTTTCACGGCACGCAGTATGATGTTTCACGGCACGCAGTATTGGTGTTTCACGGCACGCAGTATGATGTTTCACGGCACGCAGTATTGGTGTTTCTCGGCACGCAGTACGGTGTTTCACGGCACGCAGTATTGGTGTTTCTCGGCACGCAGTATTGGTGTTTCACGGCACGCAGTATGATGTTTCACGGCACGCAGTATTGGTGTTTCTCGGCACGCAGTATTGGTGTTTCTCGGCACGCAGTACAATGTTTCTCGGCACGCAGTATTGGTGTTTCTCGGCACGCAGTATTGGTGTTTCTCGGCACGCAGTATTGGTGTTTCACGGCACGCAGTATGATGTTTCACGGCACGCAGTATTGGTGTTTCTCGGCACGCAGTATGGTGTTTCACGGCACGCAGTATTGGTGTTTCTCGGCACGCAGTATTGGTGTTTCTCGGCACGCAGTACAATGTTTCTCGGCACGCAGTATTGGTGTTTCTCGGCACGCAGTATTGGTGTTTCTCGGCACGCAGTATTGGTGTTTCACGGCACGCAGTATGATGTTTCTCGGCACGCAGTATTGGTGTTTCACGGCACGCAGTATTGGTGTTTCTCGGCACGCAGTATTGGTGTTTCTCGGCACGCAGTATTGGTGTCTCTCGGCACGCAGTATTGGTGTCTCTCGGCACGCAGTATTGGTGTTTCACGGCACGCAGTACGGTGTTTCTCGGCACGCAGTACGGTGTTTCTCCTCAAAACACAGACTCACAGGGCTATGGAAAGTAAAGATGAGGAGATTTCTTTTTCTCTGAGGGTTGTCAGTCAGTGGAGGTTGGGTCATTGAAGATATTCAAGGCTGAGTTAGATAAATTTTTGATCTACAAGGGAATTGAGGGTTATGGGGGACAGACAGGAAAGTGGAGCTGAGACCACAATCAGATCAGCCATGATCTTATCAAATGGTGGAGCAGGCTTGAGGGGCCGAATGGCCTACTCCTGCTCCAAACTCTTATGTTCCTATCCCTTGATGTTGTCTAATATTAATAACTGTACCCTCCATCCCCACTATGCTTCCTCTGTAGCTTTTCTGTTTCCTGGTCCATTAGCAGGATTTTCCAAATTGGGAGGAAACGACAATGTCGGGCTCAAATTCCGGTAACGTGGCTGCAGGGATGAGTGGCGGGACATACTCGGGGATTTTCCTGTCCACTGCTAGTTGATGTCCAGCAGGAGGGGGTGCCTGCCCCAAAAGAGTGATGGGCAGGAGAAAGTTTGGACATGTCAACGGATGGTGCCATATTTAAAGGGCAGTTAGCAGCCTTCATACAGACTGCACACAAGGTCAGAGTTTATTATTTATTTTGTTTATTATTTAGAGAAACAGCACTGAAACAGGCCCTTCGGCCCACCGAGTCTGTGCCGACCATCAACCACCCATTTATACTAACCCTACATTAATCCCATATTCCCTACCTACACTAGGGGCAATTTACAACGGCCAATTTACCTATCACCTGCAAGTCTTTGCCTGTGGGAGGAAACTGGAGCACCCGGAGAAAACCCACGCGGTCACAGGGAGAACTTGCAAACTCCACACAGGCAGTACCCAGAATCGAACCCGGGTCCCTGGAGCTGTGAGGCTGTGGTGCTAACCACTGATGGGGTGGTACGCGGGGGTGGTAAGTGGGGGTGGTAAACGGGGGGGGGGGGGGGTGAATAGGCGGGGGGTGGTAAGTGGGGGCGGTAAGCGGGGGGTGGTAAGTGGGGGCGGTAGGTAAGTGGGGGGTGGTAAGTGGGGGCGGGATGCGGGGGGGTTGAAAGTGGGGGCGGTATGCGGGGGGTTGTAAGTGGGGGTGGTAAGTGGGGGGTGGTAAGTGGGGGTGGTAAGTGGGGGGTGGTAAGTGGGGGGTGGTAAGCGGGGGGTGGTAAGTGGGGGGTGGTAAGTGGGGGCGGTATGTGGGGGTGGAAACTGGGGGTGGAAACTGGGGGGGGTAAGCGGGGGTGGTAAGTGGGGGTGGTAAGCGGGGGTGGTAAGCGGGGGTGGTAAGTGGGAGTGGTTATTTGGGGTTGTAAGTGGGTGTGGTATGTGGGGGGCGGTAAGTGGGGGTGGTAAGCGGGGGTGGTAAGCGGGGGTGGTAAGTGGGGGGCGGTAAGTGGGGGTAATAAGCGGGGTTGGTAAGTGGGGGTGGTAAGTGGGGGTGGTAAGTGGGGGGGTAAGTGGGTTGGTAAGTGGGGGGTGGTAAGTGGGTTGGTAAGTGGGGGGGTAAGTGGGTTAGTAAGTGGGGGGTGGTAAGCGGGTTGGTAAGCGGGGGTGGTAAGTGGGAGTGGTTATTTGGGGTTGTAAGTGGGGGGTGGTAAGCGGGGGGTGGTAAGTGGGGGGTGGTAAGTGGGGGCGGTATGTGGGGGTGGAAACTGGGGGTGGAAACTGGGGGGGGTAAGCGGGGGTGGTAAGTGGGGGTGGTAAGCGGGGGTGGTAAGCGGGGGTGGTAAGTGGGAGTGGTTATTTGGGGTTGTAAGTGGGTGTGGTATGTGGGGGGCGGTAAGTGGGGGTGGTAAGCGGGGGTGGTAAGCGGGGGTGGTAAGTGGGGGGCGGTAAGTGGGGGTGGTAAGCGGGGGTGGTAAGTGGGGGTGGTAAGTGGGGGTGGTAAGTGGGGGTGGTAAGTGGGGGGGTAAGTGGGTTGGTAAGTGGGGGGTGGTAAGTGGGTTGGTAAGTGGGGGGGTAAGTGGGTTGGTAAGTGGGGGGTGGTAAGCGGGTTGGTAAGCGGGGGTGGTAAGTGGGGGTGGTAAGTGGGGGTGGTAAGTGGGGGGGTAAGTGGGTTGGTAAGTGGGGGTGGTAAGCGGGGGTGGTAAGTGGGGGGGTAAGTGGGGGTGGTAAGCGGGGTTGGTAAGTGGGGGGGTAAGTGGGGGGTAAGTGGGGGGGTAAGCGGGGGTGGTAAGCGGGGGCGGTAAGTGGGGGGGTAAGCGGGGGGGTAAGTGGGGGGGGTAAGTGGGGTGGTAAGTGGGGGTGGTAAGTGGGGGGGTAAGTGGGGGTGGTAAGCGGGGTTGGTAAGTGGGGGTGGTAAGCGGGGTTGGTAAGTGGGGGAATCGTATCGGAGCTGCTGTTTGGGAAATCTGACGCCGGGTGGTCTGGGATACATTATGCTGGCGGCAGAGAGACGGCAATGTCGCAGGGAATAATTCCGATAGTTAAAGGCGTACTTCAGTCTCATTTACATGCAGTCAAATGAAACTTAATGCAGCCTTGTGAATTAAATGTGCCGCACACGGGATCACAGGCCGACAAATCCCCCACGAATCAAAGGTGGCGGCATTCAGGCCAGGCCTCAGGTTCTGAGGGAAAGGTCAGCCATTGTGCAGCTGCCTTCATTTGAAAAGGAAACTTACAAAGAAAGCAGAGAGGTGCTGAGGGGCAGTCATTCGGTGGGGCAGCTCAGAGGAGCTGAGGGGCAGTCACTCAGTGGGGCAGCTCAGAGGAGCTGAGGGGCAGTCACTCAGTGGGGCAGCTCAGAGGAGCTGAGGGGCAGTCACTCAGTGGGGCAGCTCAGAGGAGCTGAGGGGCAGTCACTCGGTGGGGCAGCTCAGAGGAGCTGAGGGGCAGTCACTCGGTGGGGCAGCTCAGAGGAGCTGAGGGGCAGTCACTCGGTGGGGCAGCTCAGAGGAGCTGAGGGGCAGTCACTCGGTGGGGCAGCTCAGAGGAGCTGAGGGGCAGTCACTCGGTGGGGCAGCTCAGAGGAGCTGAGGGGCAGTCACTCCATGGGGCAGCTGAGGTGAGGGAAACTCTTCAGGGGCCAGAAGGTGGGACCTCCCCTGGCTCCAGGAAGGTCACAGACTCCGCAGTGAGGTCTGGCTGTCATTTAAAAATAGCACCAGCACCTGCCCTCACATCAGCTGGCGCCCGCTGGCAGATGCCTTCCTACCCGCCACCAGCATTTGATTGGTTGGGACCCGCGCCTCCATCTTGTTAATTAGCTGGCCGCCACGTAACTGAATGACAATGTCGCCCGCTTCTTGCTCTGCTGTCGAGATCCATGCTGCTGACATTAAATTCCACCCATTGAGGGCATCGGAATGGGAGCAGGACAAGGGAGGCTATACGGGAAGAGCTGGAGTCAGATGAAGGGTGGCTCCATGGGTCAGTGACCCCTCCCTGGAGGTGTTCCTGTAGGCAGCAAGGGATTGGAGATGCTGTTCCCAGCTCACAAGCCTCACGAGGAGGCCATGGCATACGGTGGCCGAGGAAGTCAGTAGCCGTGCGATGGTTGCATGAATATGGGTGCAGTGCTGGAAGTGTTTCAATAAACTGGGATGATCAGTAAGGTGAGGGGAATTTATAATAGCATCCTGAATGGTGTCTCTGAGATGTAAGGCTGAACCTTGCACTGGGCATGACCAGGGACCAGCGTCCATAGTGAGCTGTAAAGTTGCCTCACACCGAAGGCCCATTGGTCACTCAGTGCTGGACATGGGAAGTGGTACAGACCGACAAGAGTGACACTGTGTATTATGTGTTTGCAGGAGAAGCACATTCACATTCTCAGGAGCAGAGATCATCAGCAGGTGCTGTGCCATTCATAGCTGCAGTAAATCCAGTGGAGGAGGAGGAGGCAATGGAAATGTGATGGGTTGCAGCCGGGCAGCCTGTCACTGAGGGCGAGGTGGGTGTGGAGCCCAAGAGAGAGAGTTATGCCATGGATGCAGGCATCAATCCTTCTGACAAGTATTAGTGATGGTGCCCGTCTAGATCCTGATGAAGACAGGAAGCCCACATGAATGACATGCAGGAGGAGTTGGTTGAAAATGCAACTCACTAACATCACTCTTGTCTGTCTCACATGGTCAGTAGAATGAGGGATCGACAATGGCTCTGGGACCTCCTCTGGGTGCCTGTGTCCTAGAGGGGCCCAGCACATGGGGTGCCACCTGCATCTGTGCGGGGTGAGCCTCTATCATCATGCAGTGATCACGTCAATGTCAAAAGGGCTGAGAATTTGCCATCAACGCAAGCAGCACTTTGAGAAAAGCCCCAAAGGCTTCAGGCAGCCACTTCTTGACCCTTTCAAGGCCCACCTGCCCTCCCCTGCTTACCCGGAGTGGTTGAACACCTGGCAATGGGTCCAGGTATCTCGGGGCCATCACACCCACACATCACTCAACACTGTTGTTGGATAATTCCACACTGTGCATCTCCTGCATCCACTTGGTGGTCTGCTGCATGTGGCTCTCCATGCGGGTCACCACTCTCTCAATGGGGGACGCCATGCAGTCATACGCCAGAGACATGGCGCCACTCATGACATGTTTGGACTCCTCCATCATATTTGCATGGGAGTGAACAGCCTCTGGGAACTCTGACAGATGTCCACACATTTCATGCTGCTCCAGCTTCTGCAGTTTTGCTGATGACTCCCAAGGCTTGCCATCTGCTGAAGCTAAACATCACTGGGCCTTTCCTCAATCCTCCGATAGAGAGTGGCCACATCTATCACTACCTCCATGTTATCTGCATGTACTCATCTGTGCCATGTTCCCCAGCTGGTGCCACCCTTTCTAATGGTGTGTCAATGCCCACTGATGTGAGAGTATCTGCGCTGGTGGAGGATGCCGTCTTGTCTTGGATCTTCCTGAGGTCTCATGTGGTCCCAGAGCCGTTGTCAGTCCCTCATCTGCTACTGGCTTTGTGGGACAGACAAGAGTGAGATAACACCTCCTGCCTGTCATTCATGTGGGCTTCCTGTCTTCATCAGGGCCCACAGGGGCACCATAACTAATACTTATCAGAAGGATTGATGCCCATATCCATAATGTAACTCACTCTCTATTGGCTGCACACCGGCTTTTGCTCTCAGTGACAGGCTGCCCTCTGTGTGTGCAGCCTGTATGAAGAATGCTGACTGCCCTTTAAATATGGCACCTTCCTTTGACATGCTGCAACTTTCTCCCGTTATTACCTGCTGGATATGTCCCCAGCATCAGGACGACTTCTGAATTGGGAAAATCCTGCCCATACTAAAAACCTGACAGCACAGGAGGAGTCCTTTCAGCCCATCATTCCTGTGCTGGATCTTTGAAATAATTATCCAATTTGTCCCACTGCCCCTGCTCTTGTCCCAAAGCCTTGCACATTTTTCCTATTCCAGTATTTCTCCAATTCCCTTTTGAAAGTTACTATTGAATCTGCTTCCACCGCCCTTTCAGGCAGCACGTTCCAGATCACAACAACTCACTGTGGAAACAAACATTTCTCCTTATCTTCCCTCTGGTTCTTTTACCAATTACCACAAATCTGTGTCCTCTGGTTACCAACCCTCCTGGTAGTGGGAACAGTTTCGCCCGATCAATTATTTAGAGAAAAGGAAATGTTACAAATCTTGGGGCAGCCGCTGCAAAGGCTCCATGGGGAAAGATCACTGTGTAAGGTCCCTCCACTAAAGTGAACTGAGCGGCTGGACCCATGGGAAACCCCTCGGCTGTATACACCAAATATGGGTTTGCTGTAAAATGTACATGACAGGTAAAATGGATTTAAGAGCTGCTTGCTCTATTTTACAGCCTCAGCTGATGGAGGGGGTTTAAATATCAGACTGAGCTAAACAGCATGTTACTGCATCACAATCAGATCCATAAATCTGTCTCAAGAGAATGTGTTATCATCACATTGAATGTATGCTTTTGTCTGTATCCTGAGCTCCCTCAGGAGGTGATTAGTGACTGTTTACACAGACATGCACTTGTTGCTCAGTAACAAACTGCTAGCTACACAAGTGTGTCCTGGAGTGAATCTCTTCTGAGTCCTCACCTCTCTTTCCGCCAACTCCCAGCATTTTCCTCTCTCATTGTCAATAGGACTATGGTACGTTCTTGCCCTTGTTTAAGTCTGTTAAATCCCACACAGTTGGAGGGAGATTCACTGATTTTGGTTTAACAGTGACGTATTGTCTACACTCTCAGTTCTGAAATAATCTCAGCTGTGTGTTAAATGGATTTGCAACAATTCCCAATCTCTTGTATCATAAATCTCATCCTTATTTCCCATTTTTTTCTCAAAAATATACTTTATTCATAAAAATCTGTAAAAAAAAATACATTACAGAACAGTTCAAAACAGCACCAAGTTGACATTCCAAAAAGTGCAAAGGAAATCAGTTTTCTTCAATACAGGAGTGAGTTGTCTCACAACCCTTCCATTCCATTTGACCTGTCATGTACATTTTACAGCAAACCCATATTTGGTGTATACAGCCCGAGGGGTTTCCCATGGATCCAGCCCCTCAGTTCAGTTTGGTGGGGGGACCTTACACAGTGGTCTTACCTCATTGAGCCTTTGCCGCGGCTGCCCCAAGCTTTAGTGCGTCCCTCAGCATGTAGTCCTGGACCTTGGAATGTGCCAGTCTGCGACATTCGGTCGTGGACAACTCTTTGCGCTGGAAGACCAGCAAGTTTCAGGCAAACCAAAGAGCGTCTTTCACCAAATTGATAGTCCTCCAGCAGCAGTTGATGTTTATCTCGGTGTGCGTCCCTGGGTACAGCCCGTAGAGCACAGACTCCTGTGTTACAGAGCTGCTCGGGATGAACCTCGACAAAAACCACTGCATCTCTTTCCACACCTGCTTTGCAAAGACACATTCCAGAAGGAGGTGGGCAACCATCTCTTCCCCACCACAGCCACCGCGGGGGCATTGTGTGGAGGGGGCGAGACTTCGGACGTGCAGGAAGGATCTGACGTGGAGGGCTCTTCTCACCACCAGCCAGGCTACATCTTGGTGCTTGTTTGAAAGTTCTGGTAATGAGGCATTCTGCCAAATCACTTTGGCAGTCTGCTCGGGAAACCATCCGACAGGATCCCCCGTCTCCTTTTCCCGTAGGGCCTTGAGGACATTCCGTGCAGACCACTGCCTGATGGATTGGTGGTCAAAGGTGTTTTCCCGCAGAAACCTTTCCACGAAGGATAGGTGGTACGGCACGGTCCAACTGGATGGAGCTTTCCACGGCAATGTGACCAGGCCCATCCTTCGCAGCACCAGGGACAGATAGACCCTCAGCACGTAGTGACACTTGGAGTTTGCGTACTGGAGGTCTACACACAGCTTGATGCAGCCGCACGCGAAGGTAGTCATCAGGATGAGGGCGATGTTGGGTACATTTTTCCCGCCCTTATCCAGAGGTTTGAACATCGTGTCCCTCCGGACCCGGTCCATTTCAGATCCCCAGATAAAGCGGAAAATGGCTCGGGTGACCGCCACAGCGCAGGAGTGGGGTATGGGCCAGACCTGCGCCAGGTACAGCAACAATGTGACTGCCTCGTACCTGATGACCAGGTTCTTACCCACAATGGAGAGAGATCGCTGCTCCCATATGCTCAGTTTTTGGTGTACTCTGGCTTATCGTTCCCTCCAGGTTTTGGTGCACACCCCGGCCCTTCCAAACCATATTCCCAGCACCTTCAGGTAGTCTGACCTGACGGTGAAGGGGACAAAGGATCGGTCAATCCAGTTCCCAAAGAACATGGCCTCGCTCTTGCCGTGGTTAACTTTGGCTCCCGAGGCCAGTTCGAACTGGTCACAGATGCTCATCAGTCTGCGAACGGACAGCGGATCCGAGCAGAAGACGGCGACGTCATCCATGTACAGGGAGGTTTTAACCTGAGTGCCTCCACTGCCTGGGATTGTCACCCCTCTTATGCTCGCATCCTTCCTAATGGACTCAGCAAAGGGTTCGCTACAGCAAACAAACAAGACAGGGGAGAGAGGACAGCCCTGTCTGACTCCAGATTGGATCGGGAAACTTTCCGATTCCCACCCATTGATTGAGATTGCGCTATTGATATTTGTGTAGAGCAGTTTGATCCAATTGCAGATTCCCTCCCCAAACCCCATTTTGGAGAGCACATCCATCATGTAGGTGTCCAATATCCTGTCAAAAGCCTTCTCTTGGTCCAGGCTGATGAGGCAGGTGTCCACCCTCCTGTCCCGTACATAGGCGATCGTATCCCTGAGTAGCGCAAGACTATCAGAGATCTTCCTGCTGGGTACAGTACAGGTCTGATCGGGGTGAATCACAAACTCCAGAGCAGACTTGACTCGACTGGCTATGACTTTGGACAGAATCTTGTAGTCAACATTAAGCAGTGAGATGGGCCGCCAATTTCTGATTTCTGCCCTCTCCCCCTTCCACTTGTAGATGAGGGTGATGGTACCTTTCTTCATGGATTCTGACATGCTGCCAACCAGGAGCATACTCTCGTATACTTCCAGCAGGTCTGGACCGACCCAGTCCCACAGGGCCGAATACAACTCAACTGGTAAGCCATCGCTTCCAGGAGTTTTACTCGTCTCGAAGGACTTGACGGCCTTTGTCAGCTTGTCCAGAGTTAGCGGCTTGTCCAGTCTCTCCCTCATGCTGTCATCTAAGACCTCTGTGATAGATGACAGGAAGGACTGGGAGGCTCTGCTGTCTGTGGGCTTCACATCATACAGCCCAGCATAAAAAGATTTGCTGATCCTTAGTATGTCGGACTGCGAAGACGTTACCGAGCCATCCTCTTCCTTCAGGCTTCTGATTAAGGGTAAGAGGATAACCAGGGAAAGAGTAGGGCCCATTAGGGACCAAAGTGGCAATCTGTGCGGAGCCGGAGGACATAGGTGAGGTTTTAAATGATTACTTTTCATCGGTGTTCACTATGGAGAAGGACGATGTAGGTGTAGAGATCAGGGAGGGGGATTGTGATATACTCGAACATATTAGCATTGAAAGGGAGGAAATATTAGCCGTTTTAGTGGGCTTAAAAGTGGATAAATCCCCAGGCCCAGATGAGATGTATCCCAGGCTGTTATGTGAGGCAAAAGAGGAGATAATAGGGGCTTTGAAACAAATTTTCAAATCCTCTTTGGCCACAGGAGAGGTGCCAGAGGACTGGAGGACAGTGAATGTGGTACCATTATTCAAGAAGGGTAGCAGGGATAAACCAGGTAATTACAAGCCGGTGAGTCTAACATCAGTGGTTGGGAAAATATTGGAAAAAATTCTGAGGGACAGGATTAATCTCCACTTGGAGAGGCAGGGAATAATCAGGGATAGTCAGCATGGCTTTGTCAGGGGGAGATCGTGTCTAACTAACTTGATTGGATTTTTCAAGGAGGTGACTAGATGTGTAGATGAGGGTAAAACAGTTGATGTTGTATACATGGACGTCAGTAAGGCTTTTGATAAGGTGCCGCATGGGAGATTGGTCAAGAAGGTAAGAGCCCGTGGGATCCAGGGCAATTTGGCTAATTGGATCCAAAATTGGCTTAGTGGCAGGAGGCAGAGGGTGATGGTCGAGGGTTGTTTTTGCGATTGGAAGCCCGTGACCAGTGGTGTACCACAGGGATCGGTGCTGGGACCCTTGCTGTTTGTATTGTACATTAATGATTTAGACGTGAATATAGGATGCATGATCAGTAAGTTCGCAAATGACACGAAAATTGGTGGTGTTGTAAAGAATGAGGAGGAAATCCTTAGATTACAGGATGATATAGATGGGCTGGTAAAATGGGCGGAGCTGTGGCAAATGGAATTTAATCCTGAGAAGTGTGAGGTGATGCATTTTGGGAGGACTAACAAGGCAAGAGAATATACAATGGATGGTAGGACCCTAGGAAGTACAGAGGGTCAGAGGGACCTTGGTGTACTTGTCCATAGATCACTGAAGGCAGCAACACAGGTAGATAAGGTGGTTAGGAAGGCATATGGGATACTTTCCTTTATTAGCCGAGGCACAGAATATAAGAGCAGGGAGGTTATGATGGAGCTGTATAAAACGCTAGTTAGGCCGCAGCCCACAAGAAATCTCCCAGAATTAGAGATCCAAGGGTTTAGGGACAATGAGGAATTGAAGGAAATTACTATTAGTAAGAAGGTTGTACTGGAGAAATTAATGGAACTGAAGGTTGATATGTCCCCAGGAATGGATATTCTATATCCCAGAGTGTTGAAAGAGGTAGCTATGGAGATAGTGATGGATTGTTTTTCTTTAGAGATACAGCACTGAAACAGGCCCTTTGACCCACTGAGTCTGTGCCGACCATCAACCACCCATTTATACTAATCCTACATTAATCCCATATTCCTACCACATCCCCCCTACCTATACTAGGGGCAATTTATAATGGCCAATTTACCTACCAACCTGCAAGTCTTTGGCTGTGGGAGGAAACCGGATCACCCGGCGAAAACCCATGCGGTCACAGGGAGAACTTGCAAACTCCACACAGGCAGTACCCAGAATCGAACCCGGGTTGCTGGAGCTGTGAGGCTGCGGTGCTAACCACTGCACCACTGTGCCATTGTTGATAATCTTCCAAACCTCTAAAGATTCTGAAATAGTTCCTGTAGATTGGAAGGTCGCAAATGTTACCCCATTATTTAAGAAGGGAGGGAGAGAGAAAACAGGGAATTACAGACCTGTTAGCCTTACATCAGTAGTAGGGAAAATGCTAGAATCTATTCGAAAGGATGTGATAAATGGACACTTGGATAATAATGATCTGATTGGACAGAGCCAACATGGATTTATGAATGGGATATCATGTTTGACGAACCTGTTGGAGTTTTTTGAGGATGTTCCTAACAGAATTGATAAAAGGGAGTCAGTGGAAGTGGTATACTTGGATTTTCACAACGCTCTGATAAAGTCTCCCACAGGAGGTTGGTTAGTAAAATTAAAGCACATGGGAGGTAATATACTGACATGGATTCAGGATTGGTTATCAGGCAGAAAGCAGAGGGTAGGAATAAACGGGTCATTCTCGTGTTGGCAGGCTGTGACTAGTGGGGTGCCGCAAGGATCAGTACTTGTGTCCCAGCTGTTCATAATATATATCATTGATTTGGATGTGGGGATCAAATGTAATATTTCCAAGTTCACGGATGACACAAAACTAAATGGGACTATGTGTTGTGGGGAAGATGCAAAGCGGCTTCAAGGGGATTTGGACAGACTTAGTGAGTGGGCAAGAACATGGCAGATGGAATATAATGTGGAAAAATGTGAGGTTATCCACTTTGGTAGGAGGAATAGATGTGCAGAGTATTTCTTAAATGGTAAGAGATTAGAAAGTGTAAATGTACAAAGGGACCTGGGTGTCCTCATCAATAAGTCACTGAAAGCAAACATGCAGGTGTAGCAAGCAATTAAGAAGCCTAATGGTATGTTAGTCTTTATCACAAGAGGATTTGAGTACAGGAGTAGTGAAGTCTTGCTTCAATTGCATAGAACCTTGGTTAAACCACACCTGGAGTACTGTGTGCAGTTTTGATTCCCTTACCTTAGGAAGGATATTATTGCCATAGAGGGCATGCAACGAAGGCTCACCAGACTTGTTCCCGGGATGGCGGGACTGTCCTATGAGGAGAGATTGGGGAAACTGGGCCTGTATTCTCTAAAGTTTGAAGAATGAGAGGTGATCTCATTGAAACCTACAAAATACTTAAAGGGATAGACAGGGTAGATGCAGCTAAGATGTTTCCCCTGGTTGGGGAGTCTAGAACCAGGGGACACAATTTCAAAATAAGGGGGAAGCCACTTAGGATAGAAATGAGGAGAAATTTCTTTACTCAGAGGGTTGTGAATCTTTGGAATTCTCTACCCCAGAGGGCTGTGGAAGCTCAGTCATTGAGTATGTTTAAAGCAGAGATTGACAGATTTCTAAATACAAATGACATAAAGGGATATGAGGATAGTGTGGGGAAAAGGCATTGAAGTGGATGATCAGCCATGATCATATTGAATGGTGGAGCAGGGTTGATGGGCTGAATGGCCTGATCCTGTTCCTATGTTCAGCATACCACCCACAGACACAGGGAGCTTTGGAAAGGTATCATCAGACCCTCAAAACAATGATTAGATCATACTGTCATGAATATCCCCATGATTGGAATAAAGGGCTAGACTTTCTTTTGTTTGCCACCAGGGATTCACCCAATGAGTCTACAGGTTTTGGTCCTTTTGAATTAGTTTACAGACATGAGATAAGAGATCCTGTAAAATTAATTAAAGGTTTTTAGAACAGAGGGACAAATATTCTATGCTAGATTATGTATCAGTGTTTTGGGAACGGCTCACAAGAGTCTGCAAAGTGGCTCAGGAACACCTTAAAGTGTCCCAAACAACTATAAAGAAATGGGCAGACAAGCAGGTCAAGACTCAGACATTTCAACCAGGGGATGAAGCCAGTATTAGCGAGAGGCAGCATGGTTTTGTGAAGGGGAGGTCGTGTCTCACTAATTTGATTGAGTTTTTTGAGGAAGTGACAAAGATGATTGATGAAGGAAGGGCAGTGGATGTTATCTATATGGACTTCAGTAAAGCCTTTGACAAGGTCCCTCATGGCAGACTGGTACAAAAGGTGAAGTCACACGGGATCAGGGGTGAGCTGGCAAGATGGATACAGAACTGGTTCAGTCATAGAAGACAGAGGGGAGCAGTGAAAGGGTGCTTTTCTGAATGGAGGGATGTGACTAGTGGTGTTCCACAGGGATCAGTGCTGGGACCTTTGCTGTTTGTAGTATATATAAATGATTTGGGGGGAAATGTAGCTGGTCTGATTAGTAAGTTTGCGGACGACACAAAGGTTGGTGGAGTTGCGGACAGTGATGAGGATTGTCAGGTTAATAGGGCTGTTAAGAAGGCATATGGTGTGTTAGCCTTTATTAGTAGGGGGATCGAGTTTCAGAGCCACGGGGTCATGATGCAGCTGTACAAAACTCTGGTGAGGCCGCACCTGGAGTATTGCGTGCAGTTCTGGTCACCGCATTATAGGAAGGATGTCGAAGCTTTGGAAAGGGTGCAGAGGAGATTTACTAGGATGTTGCCTGGTATGGAAGGAAGGTCTTACGAGGAAAGGCTGAGGGACTTGGGGTTGTTTTCGTTAGAGAGAAGGAGGAGGAGAGGTGACTTAATAGAGACATACAAGATAATCAGAGGGTTAGATAGGGTGGATAGTGAGAGTCTTTTTCCTCGGATGAGGATGGCAAACACGAGGGGACATAGCTTTAAGTTGAGGGGTGAAAGATATAGGACAGATGTCAGAGGTAGTTTCTTTATGCAGAGAGTAGTAGGGGCGTGGAACGCCCTGCCTGCAACAGTAGTAGACTCGCCAACTTTAAGGGCATTTAAGTGGTCATTGGATAGACATATGGATGTAAATGGAATAGTGTAGGTCAGATGATCGGCGCAACATCGAGGGCCGAAGGGCCTGTACTGCGCTGTAATATTCTAATTCTAATTCTAATTGTCAGAGGATACAGCAGGATATAGATCAGTTGGAGACTTGGGCGGAGAAATGGCAGATGGAATTTAATCCGGACAAATGTGAGGTAATGCATTTTGGAAGGTCTAATGCAGGTGGGAGGTATACAGTAAATGGCAGAACCCTTAGGAGTATTGACAGGCAGAGAGATCTGGGCGTACAGGTCCACAGGTCACTGAAAGTGGCAACGCAGGTGGATAAGGTAGTCAAGAAGGCATACGGCATGCTTGCCTTCATCGGTCGGGGCATAGAGTATAAAAATTGGCAAGTCATGCTGCAGCTGTATAGAACCTTAGTTAGGCCACACTTAGAATATTGCGTGCAATTCTGGTCGCCACACTACCAGAAGGATGTGGAGGCTTTGGAGAGGGTACAGAGGAGGTTTACCAGGATGTTGCCTGGTCTGGAGTGTATTAGCTATGAGGAGAGGTTGGATAAACTCGGATTGTTTTCACTGGAACGATGGAGGTGGAGGGGCGACATGATAGAGGTTTACAAAGTTATGAGCGGCATGGACAGAGTGGATAGTCAGAAGCTTTTTCCCAGGGTGGAAGAGTCAGTTACTAGGGGACATAGGTTTAAGGTGAGAGGGGCAAAGTTTAGAGGGGATGTGCGAGGCAAGTTCTTTACACAGAGGGTGGTGAGTGCCTGGAACTTGCTGCCGGGGGAGGTGGTGGAAACAGGCGCAATAGTGACGTTTAAGAGGCAACTTGACAAATATATGAATAGGAAGGGAATAGAGGGATACAGTCCCTGGAAGTGCAGAAGGTGTTAGTTTAGGCAGGCATCAAGATTGGCGCAGGCTTGGAGGGCCGAATGGCCTGTTCCTGTGCTGTACTGTTCTTTGTTCTTTTGTTAGTACAGGTATATCAGGTAGTAGGGACAGTGAAGGATGAAAGGGATAGTGAGGATGAGGCAGAAGGAGGCCTAGACAATTCTCAAATTGAAACTCCTACTATCAGGTTAGCTAATACTGAATTGTTAGGGAGATTGGACACTATGCTTTCATATTTAGATGCAGAATAACGAGAAGACCTAACAAGGCTACTCACAGCACTTGAAAGAGTCTGTAGGGATAAGCCAGGATGTACAACCTTTGTTACAAATGATGTGGATGTAGAAGAATCCTTTCCTATAAACAACATCCTTATCACTTAAGTCCAGAGAAACAGGCCCAGGCAAAAGCAGAAATCCAATACATATTGGAAAACCGCCTAATTGAACCCAATCAAAGCAGCTGGAGTTTCCCAATGGTATTAGTGCCTAAACCTGACGGTTCAACTGGACTCTGTACAGACTACAGAAAAGTTAATGCAGTAACAAAGGCAGACTCCGACCCAATTCCTCGCTTGGAAGACAGAGTGGGCCAGTGCCATGTTTCTTACAAAAATAGATTTGTTAAAAGGATACTGGCAAGTTCTTTTAACACTCCAAATTCAAGAAATATCGTCCTTTGTCACACCGGATGGTCTTTTCCAATGCTGAGTGATGCCATTCAGGCTCGGGGATGCCCCAGCCACTTTTCAGAGACTAGTGAACCAAGTGGTAGCCAGTGTTCCTAACTGTGTGGTTTACCTTGATAATGTTCTGGTCCACAGTGACACCTGGAAGGACCACTTGGAACTACTGGGGGCTCTATTTGGAAGGTTGCAGTCGGCTGCTTTGGTGATAAACTTCGTGGAAAAATTCAAAAACCAGAATGCGAGACTATTCCGATGGAGTTTACTATTGCAACCTTATCACTTAAAGATTATCCACATTGTGGGCAAAAATAATGTAATTACAGATGCTTTATCTGGAATCTAACTTTGTTTTAAGTTATCTGAATGCAAAGATGGTACAAAGCAGAACTGTATTAACTACAAGTAAAGAGTGAATGGGGATGTGTGAAAATGTGTTTTAAAATGTTTCCATCTTCTGTTTTTTTCACACTTTGTAATGAAACACATTTAAAAATGGCATTTCATTCCTCCAGGGGTAGAGAAGTTATGAGAGTGCTTCTATTTTTCTTATGTAAAATATGTTTTCAGGATTTATAGCTGAATTATTGACATTGATTCATCTGGAAACTTGAAGAGATGCTGACCTTTGTGGGGTTTTTTTTAAAGAAGTCACCAGAAAGTTCCTGGACTTGGCTTGTAAATGAGCCCTTACTGGAAGGCATCTGTTTTTAGATCAAATACCAGCAGGGAGCTTGTTGTTTTGACTTGGAGAAGATGTTTACAGAGAAGTGAGAGGTCAAGATTTATAGAGGTCAGGAGGTTTGACTTCTGGAATGTTTTTGTTTCACTTTGAGTTGTTACAAAAGACAGTTGGTTTTTGCCTGCCAAGAAAACTCAGCTCATCTCCATCTATCCCTTTGGAAGAAACCCTGCATATCCAGTGTGTCAGTCTCCTCTTTCCTCCTGTACTTGAAAAAACCCTGTGTATTGAATGTGTGGAAACTGAAACTCCTGTTGCTGCATTTCTGCTGTAAGGCCTATCTGCATTTCTTGGAAAGCCTACCCAAACTGATCTTCAACATCACCTGGAAAGAGCTGTTGTAGGAACATCCCAGTTCAGCTGTCTATAGGTTATTGGGACGTCAAACCAAATCAAAAGACATATTTCCATATCTTCTCGTTTTTCTTCAAGAATGAGCAAGTATTCAGCCTAAGTGGCTTTTTTGTCTTTTTTTTTGTATCAGAGCTCCAAAACTAAAATCCCTTTTCTTTTTCCAATGATCGGGTGTATGTGTATGTGTGAGTGTAAGGGAATAATATAAAAAGGGAACTTTAATATTTCAACCTTTGTGTTTATGTTTTACTTCATTATGGGTGAAGACTTGTTTAATAAACAACAAAATTATCAGTTTATTATAAAAGAAACCAGGTTGGTGTGTTTTACTCTGGGGAAAATAGAGTCTATGATTAACCAACTCGGTAAGTGATAAAATTTAAATATATGTTGTGACCTGTGGAGAATGGGACTAGAATAAACAGTGCACTCCTCCCACCTCGGTCGTAATACCAGCCTGTACCTGAAGCATCTCTTCCTTAAAGATATCCCATTGTTCCGATACAGTTTTTCCTGTCAGTCTTTGGTTCCATTTTACCCTGGCTAGATCCCTTTTCACTGCATTGAAATTAACCCTCTTCCAATCTAGTTGTTCTACCTTATATTGTTCCTTACTTTTCTGCATTATGAGTCTAAACCTTATGATATGATGATCACTTTTACCCAAGTGCTCCCCCACAGACACTTGACCCACCTCATTCCCCAGCATCAGATCCAGCAATGCCTCCTTTCTAATTGGGCTGAGAACATACTGATCAAGGAAATTCTCCTGAACACAATCTAGAAATTCCTCTCTCTCCTTTCCCTTTAATCTAACATTATCCCAATTGATATTTAGGTAATTAAAGTTCCCCAATATCACCACTCTAGTTCTGACACCGCTCTCTGATTTCCTACAGATTTGCTCCTCTATCTCTCTCACTATTTGGAGGCCTATAGAATACCCCCAGTAGTGTGATCACCCCCTTTTCGCTTCTCAACTCTAACCAAATGAATTCTGTCTTTGCCCCCTCAAGGACATCCTCCCTTTCCAACACTGCAATGTCTTCCCTAATCAGTGCTGCCACCTCACCTCCCTTTTCTCCTTCTCGATCTTTTCTGAATGCTTTATATCCTCGCATATTAAGTGCTCAGTTTTCGCCATTTTTAAGTTACATTTCTGTTATTGCTGCTACATTATATTCCCATATTGCTACTTGTGCTTGTAGCTCACCAACCTTATTCACTACATTTGTGCATTTACACACATGCATTGTAATCCTCTCTTTGCATTTCTTGTAGTCCTTCTCAGTCCACTCCCATCTAATATGGAACTACTCACCTCTCTTGTATAACACTGTCGCATTATGCACCATATTCCTCTTTTCTGTATGTACTGAGGGAGTGCTGCATTGTCGGAGGGTCAGTACTGACAGAGCGCTGCACTGTTGGGGCTCAGTACAGAGGGAGTGCCGTACTGTCGGAGGTCAATACTGAGAGAGCGCTGCACTGTTGGAGGGTCAGTACTGAGGGAGTGCTGCACTGTTGGAGGGTCAGTACTGAGGGAGTGCTGCATTGTCGGAGGGTCAGTACTGAGGGAGTGCTGCATTGTTGGAGGGTCAGTACTGAGAGAGCGCTGCACTGTTGGGGGATCAGTACAGAGGGAGTGCCGTACTGTCGGAGGTCAATACTGAGGGAGTGCTGCACTGTCGGAGGGTCAGTACTGAGGGAGTGCTGCACTGTCGGAGGGTCAGTACTGAGGGAGTGCTGCACTGTCGGAGGGTCAGTACTGAGGGAGTGCTGCATTGTTGGAGGGTCAGTACTGAGGGAGTGCTGCACTGTCGGAGGGTCAGCACTGAGGGAGTGCTGCACTGTCGGAGGGTCAGTACTGAGAGAGCGCTGCATTGTCGGAGGGGCAGTACTGAGGGATTGCTGCACTATCGGAGGGGCAGTACTGAGGGAGTGCTGCACTGTCGGAGGGGCAGTACTGAGGGAGTGCTGCACTGTCGGAGGGTCAGTACTGAGGGAGTGCTGCACTGTCAGAGGGTCAGTACTAGGGGAGCGCCCCACTGTCGGAGGGTCAGTACTGAGGGAGTGCTGCACTGTCGGAGGGTCAGTACTGAGGGAGTGCTGCACTGTCGGGGGGTCAGTACTGAGGGAGTGCTGCACTGTCAGAGGGGCAGTACTGAGGGAGTGCTGCACTGTCGGAGGGTCAGTACTAAGGGAGCGCCGCACTGTCGGAGGGTCAGTACTGAGGGAGTGCTGCACTGTCGGAGGGTCAGTACTGAGGGATTGCTGCACTATTGGAAGTGCAATCTTTTCAATGAGACGTTAAACTGAGGCACTGTCTGCCTTCTCAGATAGAAGTAAAAAGGTCCAATAGCCACTATTTGAAGAAGGACAGGGGCGTTCTCCCTAGGGTCTTGGACAATAATTATAAAGTCATAAGAACTAGGAGCAGGAGTAGGCAATTCAGCCCCTCGAGCCTGCTCCGCCATTCAATACGATCATGGCTGATCTCATCTCGGCCTCAACTCCACTTTCCTGCCCGTTCTCCATAACCCTTCAACCCATTACTAATTAAAAATCTGTCTATCTCCTCCTTAAATTTACTCAATGTCCCGGCATCCACCGCACTCTGGGGTAGTGAATTCCATGGATTCACGACCCTTTGAGAGAAGCAATTTCTCCCCATCTCTGTTTTAAATCTGCCACCCCTTATCCTAAAACTATGATCTCTCGTTCTAGATTGCCCCACAAGAGGAAACATCTTCCCTACGTCTACTTTGTCAATCCCCTTAATCATCTTATATACCTCGATTCGATCACCTCTCATTCTTCTAAACTCTAGAGAGTAAAGGCCTAAACTGCTCAATCTCTCTTCATAAGACAAACCCCTCATCTCTGGAATCAATCTAGTGAACCTCCTCTGAACTGCCTCCAATGCAACTACATCCCTCCTCAAGTAAGGGGACCAAAACTGTACACAATACTCCAGGTGCAGTCTCACTAATGCCTTGTACAGTTGCAGCAACACTTCCCTACTTTTATATTCTATTTCTTCAGCAATAAATGCCAAAATTCCATTTGCCTTCTTATTACCTGCTGCACCTGCATACTAGTTTTCTGTGATTCATGCACGAGGACACCCAGATCCCTCTGCACCGAAGCACTCTGAAGTTTCTCTCCATTTAGATAATAATTTGCCTTTCTATTCTTCCGACCAAAATGGATAACCTCACACTTATCCACATTAAACTCCATCTGCCAGATTTTGGCCCATTTATCTAACCTATCCATATTCATTTGTAAATTTCTTATTTCTTTATTGCAACTTACTATCCCACCTATTTTAGTGTCATCTGCATATTTGGCTATAGTACCTTCTATCCCTGCATCCAAGTCATTAATATAGATTGTAAATAGTTGGGGCCCGAGGACCGAACCCTGTGGCACCCCACTAGTTACATCTTGCCAATCAGAAAAAGACCCATTTATCCCGACTCTCTGTTTTCTGTTGGTTAGCCAATCCTCTATCCAAGCTAATAAGCCCTAAACCCCATGTGAACTTAAACCACAATTGAAAAGAGATGACCTGCTTATTTATTAAACTGTTGTTTGTTGCGTTAGTTGAGGGATAAATGTTGGCCAGGACATTGGGAGAATTCCATCCTGCGGTGAAAGGTGGCACCATACATCCTACCATTTAAAATCTTGTGGCTTGAATTTATTATAATTAATTTCATGTGTTTGGACTTAGATTTCTATTTAAAAAGTGAGTGTTTTGACATTATTCCAAGACAGGGTGTTCAAGCCTGCAGTGTGAAGGAATTAAACTATCAGGAGATGATCTCACTAACCAGGGAGGGAGATTGGGCTGCTTTCATCATCTTAATGATGCCCATTGTCTCAGTGCCTTTTCAATGGCAACATTACAGCTTGTGTGGGAACCGCATGGTTCTGATTTAAAGCAGTGCTATGTGTGAGAGAACCTGTCTGGATGTTGTGATAAATAAACATTCCCACAGCTAAGTGGTGGAACAATCAAGATTTCTGTTCGTGAATTCTGACACCAATCTGCAGGAACTCAGTGCTGAGCTCCTATTGTTAGCTGCTGAGGTTTAATTATCCATGCTGCAAAATGACACTTGAAACTAGATACTGTGCACAAGGAGTCCATCTTGGCCATTTGTGTGTTAGTTGGCCATAGGTAGCACGCAGACTCGACAGAGTACTTAAGTAGGAATTTGGTGAGTGAGGGAATTCTGTGCAGTGAGGGAGGAGCTGCTGTTCTGGTCTTTTACAAAACAAGAAGCAGTCCAAGTGAGGGGGCGGGAGACAGCGAGACCGGGTGAGCAACTGGTAAGTGTCTCCAGATGTTACGACCAGGTGAGCAATGTGTCTAGGGGTCTGTTACTGTCTTCACTTGGTCTTATTCTAACAGGGTTTACCTTTAAACACACTCTGTTTTGAGCTCCCCTTTGTGAATCCTTGTTCACAGTTTTCTAGTTTTAAGTCAAAGAAACCAATTCACACAGGCTTTCTCAGGTTCAAAGAAGAAAGATGAAATTTTATTAAAACTTAAACTCTATTATGGTTCACACCTACAGATATACGAGGCACCCATGCTAGCATGTACATACGATACAAACATGCAAATAGGGACAGAAAAGAGAAGAGAAGATAAGGTGGAACAGTTTGAGGTGATATCTTGTTACGGTGCTTCGAGCTCACTGTAATCCTTTTGTAAGTAGTCTTACTTTTTGTTGAGGCCCAGTAGTCTTCTTAAAACCTTGTTCATGTAGGAAACCTTTCTCTCTTTAAGTTTCACTTGTTTTCACAAGATTCAGTTCCATGGGAAGGAGATGAAGCAGGTAGGAGAGAGGTCTTTGTGCTTCAGTTCCAGGAGATAACTTTACTCCACGTGTACACGGCTTTGTCTCAAAATCTGCTTTTCCAGTTTAAAACTCCTCCAGTTGGCCAGCAGGTGGTCACGTGACCGACTGATTTGACCAGGTCTCTTCTGCGTGTATAATGTGTGCCTCAGTCTTGGCAGGTGGGGAGTTTGCCTGATACAGATAATAGTCTAGAAAGTAAAGGCATGGCAGGGAACCTCAGTTCCATGCAATGCACATCCTGTGCCATGTGGGGTCCTGGATGCTACATGTGGCCTGGACAAACACATGTACAGGAACAGTCGCCAGCTGGAGCAGCTTGAGCTCCGGGTTTCTGAGTTTGAACAGCGGCTCGAGTCACTACTGGGCATCCACGAGGCTGAGGTCCTCATGGATAGCATGCTACTAGAGGTGGTCACCCCGCTGGCAGACAGGGAATGGGTGAACGCCAGACGGACAGGGAGGACCAGGCAGGAAGGGCAGGGATCCCATGAGACCATCTTGCTCTCCAGTCAGTATTGAGCTCTGAAGACTGCTGAGAGTGATGGTTCCTCTGGGGAGTGCAGGCAGAGCCAGGTCCATGGCACCATGGGTGGCTTAACTGCATGGGGGGAGGGGGGGAGGAGATAAAGTGGAAGAGCAATAGTGGTAGGGGATTCTATAGCGAGGAGAACAGACAGGTGCTTCTCCGGCTGTAGCCATGACTCCAGGATGGTGTGTTGTCTCTCTGGTGCCAGGATCAGGGATGTTACTGAGTGGCTGCAGGACATTCTGAGGGAGGTGGGTGAACAGCCAGAGGTTGTGGTCCATATCGGCACCAATTACATAGGCAGAAAGAGGGATGAGGTCCTAAAGGCAGAGCCAGGAGAGAGATTGAAAAGCAGGACCTCAAAGGTAGTAATCTCTGGATTACTCCCAGTGCCACGTGCTAATGAGTACAGAAATAGGAAGTTACAGCTGGTGAATATGTGAATGGAGAGATGGTGCAGGAGGGAGGACTTTAGATTCCTGAGGCATTTGGACTGCTTCTGGGGGAGGTGGCTCCTGTATAAGCTGGAACGGTTGCACCTCAACAGGACTAGGACCAACATCCACACAGGGGGTTTTGCTCGTGCTGTTGGGGAGGGTTTAAACTAGCTTGGCAGGGGGATGGGAACCTGAGAGTAGATTCAGAAAGGAGAGAAGAAAAGTTGGAAATGGAAGGCAGAAAATTAGTAAGCGTGTTTGGAAGTGTAAGGGGACACTGGGGATATGGGGATATGTGGATTATGGGATACTTACAGTAACTTGGGTCCCTGAAACTTGAGAAAAGTTTGCCTGCTAGACACATGAATCATATGAATAATCTAATCAGAAGGTAACGAGACCAGGAGAGAGACACCCGAATCATATGAATAACCTCAGCAGGAGGTTGACAAGGTGAATAATATAATGAAGGCAGGATGAGATTGGGGAAGACAGTAGACGGGAGATGATGTAATTAAAAAAACAGCTCCTGTAACTGTATAAAATAACTGCTCAAACATTGGACTAGTCGAATCCCTATGATCATTCGTGAGAGCAGGACTTCTCCTTGCATGCTCGGAATAAAGATCGCTCGGTTGAACGACACATCCGAACTCTCGAGGCGTTTTTGGGTACCGGGGCATGCCCTCACCCCTTACAGAAGGCAGAGGAAACAAAGGCTATAAAATAGACAAGAAGGGAGTTTGGCTGTACTAAAGGGCAGATACCTCAGTGCAAGAAATCTGGGGAATAAGGCAGATGAGCTGAAAGCACAGATTGATACATGGGAGTATGATATTATAGCTATTACTGAGACATGGCTGAAAAAAGAGTCATAGAGTTGTACAGCAGAGAAACACGCCCTTCGGCCCACCGCGTCCATGCCGACCATAATGCCTGTCTATACTAATCCCACCTGCCTGCATTAATTCCATATCCCTCTATGCCTTGCTCATTCAAGTACCTGTCCAGATGCCTCTTAAATGTCGCTACTGTTCCTGACTCCACCACCTCCTCAGGCAGCTCATTCCGGATACCCACTATTCTTTGTGTGCAAAATACCCCTTTGATCCCCTTTAAACCTCCTCCCTCTCATCTTAAATCTATGCCCACTAGTTTTAGTCACCCCTACCATGGGAAACAGACTCTGGCTATCTACCCTATCTATGCCTCTCATAATTTTATATACCTCCATCATGTCCCCTCTCAGCCTCCTTCGCTCCAGGGAAAACAGACCCAGTCTATCCAATCTCTCTTTATAACTCAAGCCCTCCAAACCAGGCAACATCCTTGTGAATCTTTTCTGCACCCTCTCTAGCTTAATCACATCTTTCCTGTAGTGCGGCGACCAGAACTGCACACAGTACTCCAAATGCAGCCAAACCAACGTTATGTACAACTGTAACATGACGTCCCAACTATTGTACTCAATTCCTCGGCCGATGAAGGCAAGCATGCCAATAACCATGCTTATTCACCACCCTGTCTACCTGTGTTGCCACTTTCAGAAAACAATGTACTTGCACGCCATGGTCTCTCTGCTCAACAACACTCCCCAGGGCCCTGCCATTCACTGTATATGTCCTGCCCTGGTTTAACATCCCAAAATGCATCACTTCACACTTGTCTGCGTTAAGTTCCATTTGCCAATCCCTTGCCCACTTTCCCAGTTGATCTATATCCTGTTGTAACCTTAGACAACCTTCTTCACTGTCCACTATACCACCAATTTTGGTGTTATCTGCAAACTTACTAATCGTGCCCCCTACATTCACATCCAAATCATTAATATATATGACAAACAACAGAGGGCCCAGCACAGATCCCTGCGGCACACCACTGGTCACCGGCCTCCAAACTGAAAAACAACCCTCCACTACCACCCTCTGCCTCCCATCACCAAGCCAATTTTGTATCCAATTTGCTAGCTCACCCTGGATCCCATGTGTTCGAACCTTCTGGACCAGCCTACCATGCGGGGCCTTGTCAAAGGCCTTGCTAAAGTCCATGTAGACAACGTCCATCGCCCTGCCCTCGCCAATCCTCTTGGTCACCTCCTCAAAAAACTCAATCAAATTCAAGACATGATTTCCCACGCACAAAGCCATGCTGACTATCCCTAATCAGACCTTGCCTTTCCAGATGCATATAAATCCTGTCTCTCAGAATCCCTTCCAATAACTTTCCCACCACTGATGTAAGGTTCACCGGCTTGTAGTTCCCTGGCTTATCCCTGCTGTCCTTCTTAAATAAAGGCACAACATTAGCTATCCCCCAGCGTTCCGGTACCTCACCCGTGGCTAACGATGATACAAAAATCTCTGCCAGGGCCCCAGCAATCCCCTCCCTTGCTTCCCATAGCATCCTAGGATACACCTGGTCAGGCCCTGGGGATTTATCCACCTTAATGCACTTCAAAACCTCCAACACCTCCTCCTTTGTAATGTTGATATGCTCCAGGATATCGCTGTTCCCTCCCTTGAACTCATGAGCTTCCATGACCTTCTCCACGGTAAATACAGACGAGAAGTATTCATTTAAGACCTCACCCATTTCCCGTGGCTCCACACATAGATTGTCACACTGATCCTTAAGGGACCTACTCTCTCCCTAGCTACCCTTTTACTCTTAATATAGTTATAGAATCTTTTAGGATTCTCCTTTATCTTATCTGCCAGGGAAATCTCATGGCCTGTTTTCGCCCTCCTAATTTCCTTCTTAAATGTACTCCTACATCCCCTATACTCCTCGAGGGACTCGCTTGATCCCAGCTGCCTATACCTGACATATGCCTCCTTCTTTGTCCTGACCAGACCCTCAATATCCCTTGTCAACCAAGGTTCCCTAAACTTGCCAGCCTTGCCCTTCCATCTAACAGGAACATGCCGGCCCTGAACTCTTCCTTTCTCACGTTTAAAAGCCGACGTCCCTTTACCTGTAAACAGCCTCTCCCATTCAACTTTTGAGAGTTCCTGTCTGATGCCATCGAAATTAGCCTTCCCCCAATTTAGGATTTCAACCTGAGGACCAGTCCTATCCTTTTCCATAACTATCTTGAAGCTAATAGAGTTATGGTGACTGGTCCCAAAGTGCTCCCCCACTGACACATCAACCACCTGCCCATCCTCATTTCCGAAGAGGAGGTCGAGTGTAACCCCTTCTCTAGTAGTGCCATCCACATACTGCTTCAGAAAACTATCCTGGACACACTTAACAAACTCTTCCCCATCTGATCCTTTCGCACTAAGGCAGTCCCTGTCAATATTAGGAAAGTTAAAATCAGCTACTATTACAACTCTATAATTCCTACACCTATCTGTGATTTCCCTACATATGTGCTCCTCCACTTCCCTCTGACTATTGGGGGGCCTATAGTATAATCCCATCAAATTGATCACCCCTTTCTCATTTCTAAGTTCTACCCATATGGCCTCGCTGGACGTTCCCCCCGGGATATCCTCTCTAAGTACTGCTGTGATGTCCTCCCTAATCAATAGTGCAACTCCCCCTCCTCTCTTACCTCCACCTCGTCACGCCGGAAGCATCGGTACCCCAGAACATTGAGCTGCCAGTCCTGCCCATCCCTCAACCACGTTTCCGTAATAGCTATAATATCACAATTCCATGAACCAATCCATGCTCAGAGTTCATCTGCCTTACCTGTAAGGCTTCCTGCATTAAAGTAAATGCAGTTTAGCCTACCAGACCTTCCACACTCCCTGTCCTGCCCCTGCCCGGCCTGCCTACTGGACTTGCTTGCTTTAACATCTACATTTGCCTCAACTATCTCATCGGAAAGACTACTACTTTGGGTCCCACCCCACTGCAAGACTAGTTTAAACCCTCCCGAGTAGTACCAGCAAACCTCCCCGCAGGGATATTGGTCCTCTTCCAGTTGAGATGCAACCCAAAATGCCAGAAATGGCAGCTCAATATTCCTGATTACAGGGTTTCCAGATGGGATAGAGAGGGGGATATAAAAGGAGGGGGGGGGGGGCGGTTGCAATACTGATTATAGAAACAATTATAGCTGTGAGATGATATAGTAGAAGGATCATCAAATGAGGCCACATGGGTTGAACTGAAGAACAAAAAAGGAACAATCACAATACTGGGAGTGTCCTATAGACCCCCAAACAGTCAGAGGGAGATAGAAGAGCAAATATGTGGCAAATCTCTGAGAAGTGCAAAATCAATAGGAAAATAATAGTGGCGGATTTCAACTATCCTAATATTAACTGGGATAGAATTAGTGTGAAGGACACAGAGGGAGCGGAATTCTTAAAATGCATTCAGGAGAACTTTTTGAGCCAGTATGTAGCAAGCCCAACAAGAGAGGAGGTGATTCTGGACTTTGTTTTCGGGAATGAAGCTGGGTAGGTGGGAGGGGTATCAGACGGGGAGCACTTTGGTGCAACTGATCATAATTCAGTTAGATTTAGGGTAGTTATAGAAAAGGACAAAGATAGACCAGGAATAAAAGTTCTCAATTGGGGGAACGTTAATTTTCCATAGCTGGGATGTGATTTCACTAAAATGGACTGGAAACAGCTACTTCCGATCAGGTAAATCAGTGGCAGATCAGTGGGGGGACATTCAAGGAAGAGACAGTGAGGGTTCAGTGCAAGTATGTTCCCTTAAAGAAAAAAGGTGGGACTGACAAATCCAGAGCCTCCTGGATGTTCAGGGGCTTAAAGGAGAGGATAAAAGAAAAAAAGGGAAGCTTATAACAGATACTGAGGGCTCAATACACGGAACACAAAAGTCCGAGTGTATCAGGCCTGTGTCCTCAGTACCTTGCTCTACGGCAGCGAGGCCTGGACAACGTATGCCAGCCAAGAGCGACGTCTCAATTCATTCCATCTTCGCTGCCTTCGGAGAATACTTGGCATCAGGTGGCAGGACTATATCTCCAACACAGAAGTCCTTGAAGCGGCCAACATCCCCAGCTTATACACACTACTGAGTCAGCGGCGCTTGAGATGGCTTGGCCATGTGAGCCGCATGGAAGATGGCAGGATCCCCAAAGACACATTGTACAGCGAGCTCGCCACTGGTATCAGACCCACCGGCCGTCCATGTCTCCGTTATAAAGACGTCTGCAAACGCGACATGAAATCGTGTGACATTGATCACAAGTCGTGGGAGTCAGTTGCCAGCATTCGCCAGAGCTGGCGGGCAGCCATAAAGACAGGGCTAAATTGTGGCGAGTCGAAGAGACTTAGTAGTTGGCAGGAAAAAAGACAGAGGCGCAAGGGGAGAGCCAACTGTGCAACAGCCCCAACAAACAAATTTCTCTGCAGCACCTGTGGAAGAGCCTGTCACTCCAGAATTGGCCTTTATAGCCACTCCAGGCGCTGCTTCACAAACCACTGACCACCTCCAGGCGCGTATCCATTGTCTCTCGAGATAAGGAGGCCCAAAAGAATACTGCAGAAACCCTAGAGGAGTATAAAAAGTGTATGGAAGAAATTAAAAAGGAAATTGGCAAGTAAAACCAAGGAAAACCCAAAAATATTTTTTATAAATACATAAAGAGTAAGAGAATAACCAAAGAAAGAGTAGGGCCCATTAGGGACCGTAAGGGTAACTTGTGCGTGGAGGCTGAGGAAGTTGGTATGGTTCTTAAAGAATATTTTGCATCTGTTTTCACAAAGGTGAGGGACGATACAGACGCTGTAATCAGGGAAGGGTGTGAAATATTAGATGAAATTAACATAGTGAGAGAGGAAGTATTAAGGGGGTTAACATCTTTGAAAGTGGATAAATCCCAGGCCTAGTTGAAATGTATCCTAGGCTGTTAAGGGAAGCAAAAGAAGAAATAGCAGAGGCTCTGGCCTTCATTTTCCAATCCTCTCTGGCTACAGGTGTGGTGCCAGGACTGGAGGACAGCTAATGTTGTATCATTGTTTAAAAAGGGAGAAAGCCCAACAAGGGAACATTCACTACTGAATCTAGCAATGGGGAATGCACCAGTGCAGATACGAGAACTAAAAGTAGGGGAACATCTAGGTAAGAGTGACCATAGTATAATACACTTTAAGATGACAATAGAGATTTATGAGGATGTTGCCTGGATTGGAGAATTTTAGTTATGAGGAAAGATTGGATAGGCTAGAGTTGTTTTCTTTGGAACAGAGTCCCAATTGAAGTGCATCAAATTATGAGGGATCTAGATAATGTGGATAGGAAGGCCCTATTCCCCTTGGTTGAGGATCAATAACCAGGGGGCATAGTTTTAGGGTAAGAGGTAGGATGTTTGGAGGAGATTCGAAGAGTAATTGTTTTACCCAGAGGGTGGTGGGGATCTGGAACTCACTGCCTGAAAGGGTGGTAGAGGCAGAAACATTCAACACATTTGAAAAGTACTTGGATATGCACTTAAAGTGTCGTAACCTACAAGGTGTTACAAACTCAGTGAGACTCTTAATGTTAAAATATGAGATATGAACCCCCAAACCAATTTCAAGAATTACACAACAAGATTTCACATTTTAAGACTTTTATTATAACAACTAGTTGAAAAGAAATCCCAATTAACTAAATCGTACTTTGTAAGTAGCTGATACTCCAAATTACAAAGAAGGGTATTTTCTTTACTTATTAAAACGGCACAGTGGCGCAGTGGTTAGCACCGCAGCCTCACAGCTCCAGCGACCCGGGTTCAATTCTGGGTGCTGCCTGTGTGGAGTTTGCAAGTTCTCCCTGTGCCTGCGTGGGTTTCCTCCCACAGCCAAAAGACTTGCAGGTTGATAGGTAAATTGGCCATTATAAATTGCCCCTAGTATAGGTAGGTGGTAGGAGAATATAGGGACAGGTGAGGATGTGGTAGGAATATGGGATTAGTGTAGGATTAGTATAAATGGGTGGTTAATGGTCGGCACGGACTCGGTGGGCCGAAGGGCCTGTTTCAGTGCTGTATCTCTAAATCTTAAATCTAAAACAGTTGAAAACTTCACACCACACTTATATGTTACACTGCCCTTCTTGATGGTGAAATCTTTGTGGTTAAAAGTCCCAAAGTCCTCCCCATTGCAATGGGTTGGATCTCCCAGACCTTTCTCAAAATCAATGTCCTCTTTGCTCACTTCCCCGAGCACTTTTGACCTGAGCGCCTGTGAATAAGGCGATTCCTGGTGGTCCTGTTAGTCATCTACTTCTTTTCAAGCTTCAACTTTCAAAACTGGTTCAAGTCTTTGCAGCCTTTCACTGTCTCAGGCTTCCGAGAGCATGTGTTCCCTCTTTCTCTCCCGAGGCTGCCACTGCTGGTTGTCTTCCTTTCTCACAGTCTGTCTGCCTTCAGAAAATCTGTTAAATTTATCTGGAATCAAAAGTCAATAGTTCATTGTCCTTTTCAATGTGCAAAGTCCACAAGTCTGGTTTCAGCAGAGCCACCTGGGTTTTTCATTGTTTCCAGGTGTTAGCAGCTGCCATGCACATTAACATCTTCAGAATCACTGACTCCTTGTTTACAATCTGAAAGTCTGGGAGGGTGAAACCCATTGTTCTTCACGTTTTATATCCCTGCAATCTCTGCTTTTCAAGTAAAGTCTTTGATCTGTGTTCTCTGTTGTCCTGGTAAACAAGATCCCTGCCTTTAAGCAGAGTTGGTGTGAGGTCACCTGACTTCTGACTCCCTCTTAAACATTTAAAAATCACAGTTTTTAAAACACAATCATGTTGCAAAGTACAGCGTTCATAACAAGGACTAAGGACCAAGAGTTGAAACGTAGGATTAGACTGGATGGATACTTGTCAGCTCATGCAAACATGATGGGCCGAATTGGCCTCCTTCTGTGTTGTACATTTCTATGATTCTATGAGTTCTAATTATACACTAATGAATCAGTTTTAAATCTGCTGGAGGAATCCAGAGGAGGCCATTGTTGACAAGTTTCATTGTACATTAATCAGTGTGCTTCAGTGACTGGCATTGAGATCTCCGAGTCACAAACCTTGTTCCTCGCACCAGAGCACGTAAACATGGCTGGCACTGCAATGCTGGAGCACGAGATGAATAAAAAGTAAGGAGTTCTCCCTGTGCCTTGGCCAACATTCTTCCCTCAATCATCACCAAAAACAGAGAGAAACAACAACTTGCATCTATATAGTGCCTGTAATGCAGTAAAACATTCCAAGGCGCTTAACAGGAAAAGCAGACAAAATTTGACACTGAGCCACATAAGGAGACATTAGGACAGATGACCAAATACTTGGTCCAACAGTTAGGTTTTAGGCAGTGTCTTAAAGGAGGAAAGCGAAAGGTAGAGAGGTGGAGAGGTTTAGGGAGGGAAGGGAAATCGACATTTATTTCATTTCTGCTTATGGGATCTTACTGTGCACTACGTGTTGTATTTTCCTATCAAACACTGAGTGCACTTTGAGGCTGTCTGAGAATGGAATAAGCATTCAATAAATGCAAATGGTTTCTTCAGTTTATAATGTGTGAGCTACTCCAAATTCACCATAGCCAGGAGCTTGGCGACCTCTGGGTATGTGCTGTCTTCAGACTGGTACACCATACAAAAACATAAAAAACATTCTCCAGTAAGATGCTGACTCTTATTTCCACTCATAAAAAGTTTACATTAATTTCCGACTCAGCTCATCTCTGCTTTTGTTTCTCTCTCTCCCTGAGTCCTCAGGAACCTCAAACCAGCGTTCATTATTGACTCTAAACAGTGAGTGCTAGCGTGCTGTTGAACCTGGGTGTGCTCTCAACCGACGTACTCACAACTGTAGCCAGGGTGACTGGCTGGACTCAGCAGTAGCAAAGGTCCAGCTTTCATTTCTCTCCCTTCCTTGGACACCGTTTAACTGTAGCACCTACATTGTTGCCTTTGCTGAGGTGCCGATTTTCTGAAATAAAGCTGGGGACAGCACTGCTGCCTGGAGGCTGTGTACTGGAGGCTGTGTACTGGAGGCGGTATACTGGAGGTGGTGTACTGGAGGTGGTGTACTGGAGGTGGTGTACTGGAGGTGGTGTACTGGAGACGGTATACTGGAGGCGGTGTACTGGAGGTGGTGTACTGGAGGTGGTGTACTGGAGGTGGTGAACTGGAGGTGGTGTGCTTTCAGCACCTACCTGTGGAGCCAGGGAGTCCGTACTTGGGGCCGGGGCTGCTGTAATAAGCTGCAATCGGTCCTCTTGGACGGTGCGGTCTCCAGCTTCCGACCCACTCCCCACTGCTCATCACTGCAGCTTAAAGTAGCAGGACCTTCACGAGAGAAACACTTCATCGTCAATCCAACAAAGTCACACTTTTCACACAGGCTGTAACAAAATACAGGGAAACAGAGCCAGACTACAGAAGACAAACTTATTGCAATGTGATATCTGCCGATCAGATTGTCAGAGAATGAGATCTCCGCTATCAGGGCTGGGTTAACCCAACATTCGACAGGCAGTGGGTGAGAGGGAGAGGGGCAATGGGGGTGAACAGAGGCAGTGGGTAGGACGGGGCAGTCGTGAGGGGGGACAAGGGCAGTGGGGGGGGGGGGAGGGGGCAATGGAGCGGGGACAGGGGCAGTGGGGGGGGGGAGGGGGCAATGCAGCGGGGACAGGGGCAGTCGGGGGGCGGGGCAGTGTGGGGGGGAAGAGAGGTATTGCGGGGGGAACAGGGGAGTGGAGTGGGGAAGAGCAGCAGTCAAGGGGGGACAGGGACAGTGGGGGCAGGAAGAGGAGCATTCGGGGGGGGCAGTCTGGGGGGGGAGAAGAGGGACAGTCTGGGGGGGGGGAGAAGTCGGGGGGAGGGGGGAGAAGTCGGGGGGAGGGGGGAGAAGTCGGGGGGAGGGGAGGAGAAGTCGGGGGGAGGGGGGAGGAAGAGGAGAAGTCGGGGGGAGGGGGGAGAAAAGGAGAGGTCGGGGGGAGGGGGGGAGAGGTCGGGGGGAGGGGGGGAGAGGTCGGGGGGAGGGGGGGAGAGGTTGGGGGGAGGGGGGAGAAGTCGGGGGGAGGGGGGAGGAAGAGGAGAGGTCGGGGGGAGAAAAGGAGAGGTCGGGGGGAGGGGGGAGGAAGAGGAGAAGTCGGGGGGAGGGGGGAGAAAAGGAGAGGTCGGGGGGAGGGGGGGAGAGGTCGGGGGGAGGGGGGGGAGAGGTCGGGGGGAGGGGGGGGAGAGGTCGGGGGGAGGGGGGGGAGAGGTCGGGGGGAGGGGGGGAGAAGTCGGGGGGAGGGGGGAGGAAGAGGAGAAGTCGGGGGGAGGGGGGAGGAAGAGGAGAAGTCGGGGGGAGGGGGGAGAAAAGGAGAGGTCGGGGGGAGGGGGGGAGAGGTTGGGGGGAGGGGGGGGAGAGGTTGGGGGGAGGGGGGGGAGAAGTCGGGGGGAGGGGGGAGAAGTCGGGGGGAGGGGGGAGGGGGGAGAAGTCGGGGGGAGGGGGGAGGAAGAGGAGAGGTCGGGGGGAGAAAAGGAGAGGTCGGGGGGAGGGGGGGAGAGGTCGGGGGGAGGGGGGGAGAATTCGGGGGGAGGGGGGAGAAGTCGGGGGGAGGGGGGAGAAGTCGGGGGGAGGGGGGGAGAAGTCGGGGGGAGGGGGGGAGAAGTCGGGGGGAGGGGGGGAGAGGTCGGGGGGAGGGGGGAGGAAGAGGAGAGGGAGGGGGGAGGAAGAGGAGAGGGAGGGGGGAGGGGGGGAGAGGGAGGGGGGAGGAAGAGGAGAGGTCGGGGGGAGGGGGGAGGAAGAGGAGAGGGAGGGGGGAGGGGGGGAGAGGTCGGGGGGAGGGGGGAGGAAGAGGAGAGGGAGGGGGGAGGAAGAGGAGAGGGAGGGGGGAGGAAGAGGAGAGAGAGGGGGGAGGGGGGGGTCGGGGGGAGGGGGGGGGAGGGGGGGGGAGGTCGGGGGGAGAGAGAGGGGAGGGGGGAGGGGAGGGGGGAGGGGGGGGGAGGTCGGGGGGGGGAGGGGGGGAGGGGGGAGGGGAGGGGAGGGGGGAGGGGAGGGGGGTGGTGGTACTTACGGACTCAGTGGCGGCTCTGTGCAGGTTCCGAGTCCCGGGAGTTTGTGTCGCGTCTCCAAGTTGGGAGTCAAATCCAACAAACAAACTCTCCGCCCACTTCCCATCTCCATGGAGACTGTACACACTCCCCATAGCAATCCACTCCACTCCGGAATGCAGCACTGGCCCCGGGACTTACTCCGGATCGGCGCCGGGATGAGCCTTCGTGATTCCGATATATTTTCAGCGGGTGAGCCGATGCCTCCAATATCTTAGAATCTTTCAGCATCGGACGAGGCCATTCACCCATCGTACCTGGGCCAGCCCGCTGAAAAAACTATCCAATTTGCCCCACTCACCTGCTCTTTTCCAATAGTCCTGAAAATTTCTCTTTTTCAAGTATTTATCTAATCCAAAGGTTACTATAGAATCTGCTTCCAACACCTTCCAATTCCAAGGCAGAGGGACATAACAGGTTAGCGGCTCAAAGTATTCATTTAGTATCTCCGCCTCAATGATGTGGGAGTCCAGCACATCAGTGTCAAAGATAAGGCTGAAGCATTTGCAACAACCTTCAGCCAGAAGTGTTGAGTTGATGATCCATCTCGGCCTCCTCCTGAAGTCCCCAGCATCACAGATGCTAGACTTCAGCTAATTCGATTCACTCCGCATGATATCATAAATGGCTGAGTGCACAGGATACAATAAAGTGTATGAGTCCTGACAACATCCCGGTTCTAGTACTGAAGACCTGTGCTCCAGAACTTGCCGCGCCCCGAGCCAAGCTGTTCCAGTCTCGCTACAACACTGGCATCTACCCTGCAATGTGGAAAATTGCCCAGGTATGTCCTGTACACAAAAAGCAGGACAAGTCCAACACGGCCAATTACCGCCCCATCAACCTACTCTCAATCATCAGAATGTGCTGGAAGTTGTTGTCGACAGTCCTCACTTCTGACCTTATGATTGAAGGAAGGTCATTGATGAAGCAGCTGAAGATGGTTGGGCCTCGGACACTACCCTGAGGAACTCCTGCAGTGATGTCCTGGAGCTCAGATGATTGACCTCCAACAACCACAACCATCTTCCTTTGTGCTAGGTATGACTCCAATCAACGGAGAGTTTACCCCCTGAACCCCATTGACTCCAGTTTTTATTTTTTTTTATTTATTTAGAGATACAGCACTGAAACAGGCCCTTCGGCCCACTGAGTCTGTGCCGACCAACAACCACCCATTTATACTAATCCTACATTAATCCCATATTTTCTACCACATCCCCACCATTCTCCTACCACCTACCTACACTAGGGGCAATTTACAATGGCCAATTTACCTATCAACCTGCAAGTCTTTTGGAGGTGGGAAGAAACCGGAGCACCCGGTGGAAACCCACGCACACACAGGGAGAACTTGCAAACTCCGCACAGGCAGTACCCAGAACTGAACCCGGGTCGCAGGAGCTGTGAGGCTGTGGTGCTAACCACTGCGCCACTGTGCCGCCCACTAGGGCTAGGGCTCCTAGATGCCATACTCAGTCAAATGCTGCTTTGATGTCAAGGGCAGTCACTCTCACCTCACCTCTTGAGTTCAGCTCTTTTGTCCATGTTTGAACCAAGGCTGTAATGAGGTCAGGAGCTGAGTGGCCCTGGAGGAACCCAAACTGAGCGTCATTGAGCAGGTTATTGCTAAGCCAGTGCCGCTTGATAGCACTGTTGATGACACCTTCCATCACTTCACTGATGCTGGGGCGGTAATTAGCCGGGTTGGACTTGTCCTGCTTTTTGTGTACAGGACATATCTGGGCAATTTTACACATTTCTGGGTAGATGCCAGTGTTGTAGCTGTACTGGAACAGCTTGGCTAAGGGCGCGGCAAGTTCTGGAGCACAGGTCTTCAGTACTATTGCCGGAATATTGTCAGGGCCCATAGCCTTTGCAGTATCCAGTGCCTTCAGTCGTTTCTTGATATCACCTGGAGTGAATCGAATTGGCTGAAGTCTGGCATCTATGATGCTGGGGACTTCAGGAGGAGGCCAGGATGGATCATCAACTTGGCACTTCTGGCTGAAGATTGTTGAAAATGCTTCAGCCTTATCTTTCGCACTGATGTGCTGGGCTCCCCCATCATTGAGGATGGAGATATTTGTGGAGCCACCTCCTCCAGTTAGTTGTTTAATTGTCCACCACGATTCATGACTGGATGTGGCAGGACTGCAGAGCTTAGATCTGATCCATTGGTTATGGGATCACTTAGCTCTGTCTATTGCATGCTGCTTCCGCAGTTTGGCACGCATGTAGTCCTGGGTTGTAGCTTCACCAGGTTGACACCTCATTTTGAGGTATGCCTGGTGCTGCTCCTGGCATGCCCTCCTGCACTCTTCATTGAGCCAGGGTTGGTCTCCTGGCTTGATGGTAATGGTAGAGTGGGGGATATGCCGGGCCATGAGGTTACAGATTGTGGTTGAGTACAATTCTGCTGCTGCTGATGGCCCACAGCGCCTCATGGATGCCCAGTTTTGCATTGCTAGATCTGTTCGAAATCTATCCCATTCAGCACGGTGGTAGTGCCATACAACACAAAGGAGGGTATCCTCGATGTGAAGGCGGGACTTTGTCTCCACAAGCACTGTGCAGTGGTCACTCCCACCAATACTGTCATGGACAGATGCATCTGTGGCAGGCAGATTGGTGAGGATGAGGTCAAGTATATTTTTCCTTCTTATTGGTTCCGTCACCACCTGCCGCATACCCAGTCTAGCAGCGATGTCCTTTAGGACTCGGCCAGCCCGGTCAGTGGTGGTGCTACTGAGGCACTCTTGGTGATGGACATTGAAGTCCCCCACCCAGAGTACATTCTGTGCCCTTGCCACCCTCAGTGTTTCCTCCAAGTTGTGTTCAACATGGAGGAGTACTGACGCATCAGCTGAGGGAGGGCAGTAGGTGGTAATCAGCAGGAGGTTTCCTTGTCCATGTTCGACTTGATGCCATGAGACTTCATGGGGTCTTGAGTCAATGTTGAGGACTCCCAGAGCAACTCCCTCCCGACTGTATACCACTGTGCTGCCATCTCTGCCCAGCCGGTGGGACAGGACATACCCGGGGATGGTGATGGCAGTGTCTGGGACATTGTCTGTAAGGTATGATTCCGTGAGTATGACTATGTCAGGCTGTTGCTTGACTAGTCTGTGGGACAGCTCTCCTAACTTTGGCACAAGCCCCCAGATGTTAGTAAGGAGGACTTTGCAGGGTTGGGTTTGCTGTTGTCGTTTCCGGTGCCTAGATCGATGCTGGGTGGTCCATCCGGTTTCATTCTTTATTGACTTCAAAGCAGTTAGATACAACTGAGTGGCTTGCTGGGACATTTTGGAGGGAATTTAAGAGTCAACGATTCACATGTAGGCCAGACCAGGTAATGACAGCAGATATCCATCTGTAAAGGGCATTAGTGAACCAGATTGGTTTTGACAACAATTGACAATGGTTTAATTAGACTAGCTTTTAATTCCAGATTTATTAATTGAATTCAGATTCCACCTTCTGCTGTGGTGGGATTCGAACCCATATCCCCAGAGAAATACCCTGGGTCTCTGCTCCAGTGACAATACCACTACGCCATCACCTCCCCATAAAATGTAATAGGTTTTGAGCAGGTGAAAGGTGGGAGGGGTGAAGAAGAACAAAAGGGAAGGTCTGTGATAGGGCGGAGGGCAGGAGAGATTAAATGACAAAAGGTTTCACGGTGCCAGGCCTAAGGGAATGGTAATGGATCAAGTTAAGAAAGGAAAGATGTTTCTGGATGATGTTTGAATGGCAGGACAGCAGCTGTCTGTGATGTGCTTGGGACTGGAGTGAGGTTTATCCAAGTTCAGTATAAAATCTGTGAGGCAGTGATTGAGAGAGAGACTGCAGCAAACTGCTGAACACAAAGGGTCTTCTTTCTGCTGTAACTTTCATTCTCCATTTGATCGCATTGGTGTTCTACAGAAACCTCTAGAGGACATAGTGTACAATGCAATTGCAATTTCAAAACACTACAACACTACACCGACCAAACAGAAAGTAAAGGGATTAAGAAACAAGTGGGGAAAAAAATGAACGAACAAAAAAAAACACAAAAAATGGGGGCAGAGGTTATGTTGTAAAATTATTGAATCAATGTTGAGTCTAGAAGGCTGCAAAGTGCCCAGTCGAAAGATGAAGTGCAGTTCCTCGAGCTTGTGTCGAGCCTAGAAGGCCAAGGGCAGCAAATGCATGGGAACACCATCACCCGGAAGTTCCCCTCCAAGACACACACCATCCTGATTTAAAAGCAAAATACTGTGGATGCTGGAAATCTGAAATAAAAACAAGGAATGCTGGAAATACACAGCAGGTCTGGCAGCATCTGTGGAGAGACAGAAGCAGAGTTAACGTTTCGGGTCAGTGACCCTTCTTCAGAACTGACAAATCAACACCTTCTCTTTTGTTATCTCTTGTCCCCCCCCACCCCACCTTACTTGCTTAAAATCTTTTACATTTCTAATATTTGCCAGTTCTGAAGAAGGGTCACTGACCTGAAACGTTAACTTTGCTTCTCTCTCCACAGATGCTGCCAGACCCGCTGAGTATTTCGGCATTTCTTGTTTTTATTATCACACTGACTTGGAACTATCCTGACTTGGAACTATATCACTGTTCCTTCACTGTCACTGGATCGAAATCCTGGAACTCCCTCCCGAGCAGCACAGTGGGTGTACCCGCACCACATGGACTGCAGCGGTTCAAGAAATCAGCTCACCACGATCTTCTCAAGGGCAATTAGGAAGGATGTCAAGGCCTTAGAGAATGTACAGAGGAGGTTAGGATGATAAAAAGGAAAATATCATAGAATGGTTACAGCACAGAAGGAGGCCATTCGGCCTATCATGTCTGTGATGGATCTCTGCAAGAACAACTCACCTACTCCCACAGTGGCACAGTGGTTCGCACAGCAGCCTCACAGCTCCAGCAACCTGGGTGTGGTTCTGGGTACTACCGGTGCAGAGTTTGCAAGTTCTCCCTGTGACCATGTGGGTTTCCACCGGTTGCTCTTGTTTCCCCCCACAGCCAAAGACTTGCAGGCTGAGAGGTAAATTGGCTATTGTAAATTGCTCCTAGGGTAGGTAGGTGGTAGGAGAATTGAGGGAAGGTGGGGATGTGGTAGGGAATATGGGATTAATGTAGGATTAGTATAAATGGGTGGTTGATGGTCAGCACAGAATTGGTGGGCCAAAGGGCCTGTTTCAGTGCTGGATCTCTCTATGACTCCTGGCTTTCCCCTGTATCCCTGCCAATTTTTTCTCTTCAGATAATTATCCAATTCTCTTTTGAAGGCCTTGATTGAACCTGCCTCCACCACACTCTCAGACAGTGCATTCCAGATCCTAAACACTAACTGAACTTGCCTCCAACACACTCTCAGACAGTGCATTCCGGATCCTAAACACTAACTGAACCTGCCTCCACCACACTCTCAGACAGTGTATTCCAGATCCTAAACACTTAATGAACCTGCCTCCACCACACTCTCAGACAGTGCATTCCAGATCCTAAACACTCACTGAACTTGCCTCCAACACACTCTCAGACAGTGCATTCCGGATCCTAAACACTCACTGAACCTGCCTCCACCACACTCTCAGACAGTGCATTCCGGATCCTAAACAATCACTGAACCTGCCTCCACCACACTCTCAGACAGTGCATTCCGGATCCGAAACACACACTGAACCTGCCTCCACCACACTCTCAGACATTGCATTCTAGATCCTAAACACTCACTGAACCCGCCTCCATCACACTCTCAGACATTGCATTCTAGATCCTAAACACTCACTGAACCTGCCACCAACACACTCTCAGACAGTGCATTCCGGATCCTGAACACTCACTGAACCTGCCTCCACCACACTCTCAGACAGTGCATTCCGGATCCTAAACACACACTGAACCTGCCTCCACCACACTCTCAGACAGTGCGTTCCAGATCCTAAACACACACTGAACCTGCCTCCACCACACTCTCGGACAGTATATTCCTGATCCTAAACACACACTGAACCTGCCTCCACTACACTCTCAGACAGTGCATTCCGGATCCTAAACACTCTCTGAACCTGCCTCCACCACACTCTCAGACAGTATATTCCTGATCCTAAACACACACTGAACCTGCCTCCACCTCACTCTCAGACAGTGTATTCCAGATCCTAAACAGTCACTGAACCTGCCTCCACCGCCCTCTCAGACAGTGCATTCCGGATCCAAAACACTCTCTGAACCTGCCTCCACCACACTCTCAGACAGTGCATTCCAGATTCTAAACAGTCACTTAACCTGCCTCCACCACACTCTCAGACAGTGCATTCCGGATCCTAAACACTCACTGAACCTGCCTCCACCACACTCTCAGACAGTGCATTCCAGATCCTAAACACTCACTGAACCTGCCTCCACAACACACTCAGACAATGCATTCCAGATCCTAAACACACAATGAAACTGCCTGCACCACACACTCAGACAGTGCATTCCAGATCCTAAACACTCACTGAACCTGCCTCCACCACACTCTCAGACAGTGCATTCCTGATCCTAAACACACACTGAACCTGCCTCCACCTCACTCTCAGACAGTGCATTCCAGATTCTAAACAGTCACTTAACCTGCCTCCACCACACTCTCAGACAGTGCATTCCGGATCCTAAACACTCACTGAACCTGCCTCCACCACACTCTCAGACAGTGCATTCCAGATCCTAAACACTCACTGAACCTGCCTCCACCACACACTCAGACAATGCATTCCAGATCCTAAACACACAATGAAACTGCCTGCACCACTCACTCAGACAGTGCATTCCAGATCCTAAACACTCACTGAACCTGCCTCCACCACACTCTCAGACAGTGCATTCCGGATCCTAAAAACACACTGAACCTGCCTCCACCACACTCTCAGACATTACATTCCAGATTCTAAACACTCACTGAGCCTGCCTCCACCACACTCTCAGACAGTTTATTCCAGATCCTAAACACTCACTGAACCTGCCTCCAACACCCTCTCAGACAGTGTATTCCAGATCCTAAACACTCACTGAACATCCCTCCACCACACTCTCAGACAGTGTATTCCAGATCCTAAACACACACTGAACCTGCCTCCACCGCCCTCTCAGACAGTGCATTCCGGATCCTAAACACTCTCTGAACCTGCCTCCACCACACTCTCAGACAGTATATTCCTGATCCTAAACACACACTGAACCTGCCTCCACCACACTCTCAGACAGTATATTCCGGATCCTAAACAATCACTGAACCTGCCTCCACCACACTCTCAGACAGTGCATTCCGGATCCTAAACACTCACTGAACCTGCCTCCACCACACTCTCAGACATTGCATTCCAGATTCTAAACACTCACTGAGCCTGCCTCCACCACACTCTCAGACAGTTTATTCCAGATCCTAAACACTCACTGAACCTGCCTCCAACACCCTCTCAGACAGTGCATTCCAGATCCGAAACACTCACTGAACCTCCCTCCACCACCCTGTCACACAGGGCATTCCAGATCCTAAGCACTCACTGAACATCCCTCCACCACCCTCTCAGACAGTGTATTCCAGATCCTAAACACTCACTGAACCTGCCTCCACCACACTCTCAGACAGTTTATTCCAGATCCTAAACACTCACTGAAGCTGCCTCCACCTCACTCTCAGACAGTGCATTCCAGATTCAAACACTCACTTAACCTGCCTCCACCACGCTCTCAGACAGTGCATGCCAGATCCTAAACACACACTGAACCTGCCTCCACCACACTCTCAGACAGTGCATGCCAGATCCGAAACACACACTGAACGTGCCTCCACCACACACTCAGACAGTGCATTCCAGATCCTAAACACTCACTGAACCTGCCTCCACCACACTCTCAGACAGTGCATTCCGGATCCTAAACACACACTGAACCTGCCTCCACCACACTCTCAGACAATGCATTCCAGATCCTAAACACTCACTGAACCTGCCTCCACCACACTCTCAGACAGTGCATTCCGGATCCTAAACACACACTGAACCTGCCTCCACCTCACTCTCAGACAGTGCATTCCAGATCCGAAACACTCACTGAACCTGCCTCCACTACACTCTCAGACAGTATATTCCAGATCCTAAACACTCACTGAACCTGCCTCCATTACACTCGCAGACAGTGCATTCCAGATCCTAAACACTCACTGAACCTACCTCCACCACACTCTCAGACAGTGTATTCCAGATCCTAAACACTCACTGAACCTGCCTCCACCACACTCTCGGACAGTATATTCCTGATACTAAACACACACTGAACCTTCCTCCACTACACTCTCAGACAGTGCATTCCGGATCCTAAACACTCACTGAACCTGCCTCCACCACAGTCTCAGACAGTGTATTCCAGATCCTAAACACTCACTGAACCTGCCTCCACTACAATCTCAGACAGTGCATTCCAGATCCTAAACACTCACTGAACCTGCCTCCACCACACTCTCAGACAGTGTATTCCAAATCCTAAACACTCACTGAACCTGCCTCCACTACACTCTCAGACAGTATATTCCTGATCCTAAACACTCACTGAACCTGCCTCCAGCACACTCTCAGACAGTGCATTCCTGATTCTAAACACTCACTGAACCTGCCTCCAGCACACTCTCAGACAGTGCATTTCAGATCCTAAACACACACTGAACTTGCCTCCACCTCACTCTCAGACAGTACATTCCAGATCCAAACCCTCACTGAACCTGCCTCCACCACACTCTCAGACAGTATATTCCAGATCCTAAACACTCACTGAACCTGCCTCCACTACACTCTCAGACAGTGCATTCCAGATCCTGAACACTCACTGAACCTGCCTCGACCACACTCTCAGACAGTGTATTCCAGATCCTGAACACTCACTGAACCTGCCTCCACCACACTCTCAGACAGTGTATTCCAGATCCTAAACACTCACTGAACCTGCCTCCACCACACTCTCAGACAGTGCATTCCAGATCCAAACTCTCACTGAACCTGCCTCCACCACACTCTCAGACAGTGTATTCCAGATGCTGAACACTCACTGAACCTGCCTCCACCACACTCTCAGACAGTGCATTCCAGATCCAAACACTCACTGAACCTGCCTCCACCACACTCTCAGACAGTGCATTCCAGATCCTAAACACTCACTGAACCTGCCTCCACCACTCTCTCAGACAGTATATTCCAGATCCTAAACACTCACTGAACCTGCCTCCACCTCACTCTCAGACAGTGCATTCCAGATCCTAAACACTCACTGAACCTGCCTCCACCACTCTCTCAGACAGTATATTCCAGATCCTAAACACACACTGAACCTGCCTCCACCACACACTCAGACAGTGCATTCCAGATCCTAAACACTCACTGAACCTGCCTCCACCACACTCTCAGACACTGCATTCCGGATCCTAAACACACACTGAACCTGCCTCCACCACACTCTCAGACAGTGCATTCCGGATCCTAAACACACACTGAACCTGCCTCCACTCACTCTCAGACAGTGCATTCCAGATCCTAAACACTCACAGAAACAGCCTCCACCACAATCGCAGACAGTGCATTCCTGATCCTAAACACTCACTGAACCTGCCTCCAGCACACTCTCAGACAGTGCATTCCTGATTCTAAACACTCACTGAACCTGCCTCCGCCACACTCTCAGACAGTATATTCCAGATCCGAAACACTCACTGAACCTGCTTCCACTACACTCTCAGACAGTGCATTCCAGATCCAAACACTCACTGAACCTGCCTCCACCACACTCTCAGACAGTGCATTCCAGATCCTAAACACTCACTGAACCTGCCTCCACCACACTCTCAGACAGTGCATTCCAGATCCAAACACTCACTGAACCTGCCTTCACCACACTCTCAGACAGTGCATTCCGGATCCTAAACACACACTGAACCTGCCTCCACCACACTCTCAGACAGTGCGTTCCAGATCCTAAACACACACTGAACCTGCCTCCACCACACTCTCGGACAGTATATTCCTGATCCTAAACACACACTGAATCTGCCTCCACTACACTCTCAGACAGTGCATTCCAGATCCTAAACACTCACTGAACCTGCCTCCACCACACTCTCAGACATTGCATTCTAGATCCCAAACACTCACTGAACCTACCACCAACACACTCTCAGACAGTGCATTCCGGATCCTAAACACTCACTGAACCTGCCTCCACCACACTCTCAGACAGTGCATTCCGGATCCTAAACACACACTGAACCTGCCTCCACCACACTCTCGGACAGTATATTCCTGATCCTAAACACACACTGAATCTGCCTCCACTACACTCTCAGACAGTGCATTCCAGATCCTAAACACTCACTGAACCTGCCTCCACCACACTCTCAGACATTGCATTCTAGATCCCAAACACTCACTGAACCTACCACCAACACACTCTCAGACAGTGCATTCCGGATCCTAAACACTCACTGAACCTGCCTCCACCACACTCTCAGACAGTGCATTCCGGATCCTAAACACTCACTGAACCTGCCTCCACCACACTCTCAGACAGTGCATTCCGGATCCTAAACACACACTGAACCTGCCTCCACCACACTCTCAGACAGTGCGTTCCAGATCCTAAACACACACTGAACCTGCCTCCACCACACTCTCGGACAGTATATTCCTGATACTAAACACACACTGAACCTTCCTCCACTACACTCTCAGACAGTGCATTCCGGATCCTAAACACTCACTGAACCTGCCTCCACCACACTCTCAGACAGTATATTCCTGATCCTAAACACACACTGAACCTGCCTCCACCTCACTCTCAGACTGTGTATTCCAGATCCTAAACAGTCACTGAACCTGCCTCCACCGCCCTCTCAGACAGTGCATTCCGGATCCTAAACACTCACTGAACCTGCCTCCACCACACTCTCAGACAGTGCATTCCGGATCCAAAACACTCTCTGAACCTGCCTCCACCACACTCTCAGACAGTGCATTCCAGTTCCTAAACACTCACTGAACCTGCCTCCACCACACTCTCAGGCAGTGCATTCCAGATCCTAAACCCTCACTGAACCTGTCTCCACCACTCTCTCAGATCGTCCATTCCAGATCCTAAACACTCACTGAACCTGCCTCCACCACACTCTCAGACAGTGTATTCCAGATCCTAAACACTCACTGAACCTGCCTCCACCACACTCTCAGACAGTGCGTTCCAGATCCTAAACACACACTGAACCTGCCTCCACCACACTCTCGGACAGTATATTCCTGATCCTAAACACACACTGAACCTCCCTCCACTACACTCTCAGACAGTGCGTTCCAGATCCTAAACACACACTGAACCTGCCTCCACCACACTCTCAGACAGTGCATTCCGGATCCAAAACACTCTCTGAACCTGCCTCCACCACACTCTCAGACAGTGCATTCCAGTTCCTAAACACTCACTGAACCTGCCTCCACCACACTCTCAGACAGTGCATTCCAGATCCTAAACCCTCACTGAACCTGTCTCCACCACTCTCTCAGATCGTCCATTCCAGATCCTAAACACTCACTGAACCTGCCTCCACCACACTCTCAGACAGTGCATTCCAGATCCTAAACACTCACTGAACCTGCCTCCACCACACTCTCAGACAGTGTATTCCAGATCCTAAACACTCACTGAACCTGCCTCCACCACACTCTCAGACAGTATATTCCTGATCCTAAACACACACTGAACCTGCCTCCACCTCACTCTCAGACAGTGTATTCCAGATCCTAAACACACACTGAACCTGCCTCCACCACACTCTCAGACAGTGCATTCCGGATCCTAAACACTCTCTGAACCTGCCTCCACCACACTCTCAGACAGTGCATTCCAGATCCTAAACACACACTGAACCTGCCTCCACCTCACTCTCAGACAGTGTATTCCAGATCCTAAACAGTCACTGAACCTGCCTCCACCGCCCTCTTAGACAGTGCAGTCCGGATCCTAAACACTCACTGAACCTGCCTCCACCACACTCTCAGACAGTATATTCCAGATCCTAAACACACACTGAACCTGCCTCCACCACACACTCAGACAGTGCATTCCAGATCCTAAACACTCACTGAACCTGCCTCCACCACACTCTCAGACACTGCATTCCGGATCCTAAACACACACTGAACCTGCCTCCACCACACTCTCAGACAGTGCATTCCGGATCCTAAACACACACTGAACCTGCCTCCACTCACTCTCAGACAGTGCATTCCAGATCCTAAACACTCACAGAAACAGCCTCCACCACAATCGCAGACAGTGCATTCCTGATCCTAAACACTCACTGAACCTGCCTCCAGCACACTCTCAGACAGTGCATTCCTGATTCTAAACACTCACTGAACCTGCCTCCGCCACACTCTCAGACAGTATATTCCAGATCCGAAACACTCACTGAACCTGCTTCCACTACACTCTCAGACAGTGCATTCCAGATCCAAACACTCACTGAACCTGCCTCCACCACACTCTCAGACAGTGCATTCCAGATCCTAAACACTCACTGAACCTGCCTCCACCACACTCTCAGACAGTGCATTCCAGATCCAAACACTCACTGAACCTGCCTTCACCACACTCTCAGACAGTGCATTCCGGATCCTAAACACACACTGAACCTGCCTCCACCACACTCTCAGACAGTGCGTTCCAGATCCTAAACACACACTGAACCTGCCTCCACCACACTCTCGGACAGTATATTCCTGATCCTAAACACACACTGAATCTGCCTCCACTACACTCTCAGACAGTGCATTCCAGATCCTAAACACTCACTGAACCTGCCTCCACCACACTCTCAGACATTGCATTCTAGATCCCAAACACTCACTGAACCTACCACCAACACACTCTCAGACAGTGCATTCCGGATCCTAAACACTCACTGAACCTGCCTCCACCACACTCTCAGACAGTGCATTCCGGATCCTAAACACACACTGAACCTGCCTCCACCACACTCTCGGACAGTATATTCCTGATCCTAAACACACACTGAATCTGCCTCCACTACACTCTCAGACAGTGCATTCCAGATCCTAAACACTCACTGAACCTGCCTCCACCACACTCTCAGACATTGCATTCTAGATCCCAAACACTCACTGAACCTACCACCAACACACTCTCAGACAGTGCATTCCGGATCCTAAACACTCACTGAACCTGCCTCCACCACACTCTCAGACAGTGCATTCCGGATCCTAAACACTCACTGAACCTGCCTCCACCACACTCTCAGACAGTGCATTCCGGATCCTAAACACACACTGAACCTGCCTCCACCACACTCTCAGACAGTGCGTTCCAGATCCTAAACACACACTGAACCTGCCTCCACCACACTCTCGGACAGTATATTCCTGATACTAAACACACACTGAACCTTCCTCCACTACACTCTCAGACAGTGCATTCCGGATCCTAAACACTCACTGAACCTGCCTCCACCACACTCTCAGACAGTATATTCCTGATCCTAAACACACACTGAACCTGCCTCCACCTCACTCTCAGACTGTGTATTCCAGATCCTAAACAGTCACTGAACCTGCCTCCACCGCCCTCTCAGACAGTGCATTCCGGATCCTAAACACTCACTGAACCTGCCTCCACCACACTCTCAGACAGTGCATTCCGGATCCAAAACACTCTCTGAACCTGCCTCCACCACACTCTCAGACAGTGCATTCCAGATCCTAAACCCTCACTGAACCTGTCTCCACCACTCTCTCAGATCGTCCATTCCAGATCCTAAACACTCACTGAACCTGCCTCCACCACACTCTCAGACAGTGTATTCCAGATCCTAAACACTCACTGAACCTGCCTCCACCACACTCTCAGACAGTGCGTTCCAGATCCTAAACACACACTGAACCTGCCTCCACCACACTCTCGGACAGTATATTCCTGATCCTAAACACACACTGAACCTCCCTCCACTACACTCTCAGACAGTGCGTTCCAGATCCTAAACACACACTGAACCTGCCTCCACCACACTCTCAGACAGTGCATTCCGGATCCAAAACACTCTCTGAACCTGCCTCCACCACACTCTCAGACAGTGCATTCCAGTTCCTAAACACTCACTGAACCTGCCTCCACCACACTCTCAGACAGTGCATTCCAGATCCTAAACCCTCACTGAACCTGTCTCCACCACTCTCTCAGATCGTCCATTCCAGATCCTAAACACTCACTGAACCTGCCTCCACCACACTCTCAGACAGTGCATTCCAGATCCTAAACACTCACTGAACCTGCCTCCACCACACTCTCAGACAGTGTATTCCAGATCCTAAACACTCACTGAACCTGCCTCCACCACACTCTCAGACAGTATATTCCTGATCCTAAACACACACTGAACCTGCCTCCACCTCACTCTCAGACAGTGTATTCCAGATCCTAAACACACACTGAACCTGCCTCCACCACACTCTCAGACAGTGCATTCCGGATCCTAAACACTCTCTGAACCTGCCTCCACCACACTCTCAGACAGTGCATTCCAGATCCTAAACACACACTGAACCTGCCTCCACCTCACTCTCAGACAGTGTATTCCAGATCCTAAACAGTCACTGAACCTGCCTCCACCGCCCTCTTAGACAGTGCAGTCCGGATCCTAAACACTCACTGAACCTGCCTCCACCACACTCTCAGACAGTATATTCCTGATCCTAAACACACACTGAACCTGCCTCCACCTCACTCTCAGACAGTGTATTCCAGATCCTAAACACACACTGAACCTGCCTCCACCACACTCTCAGACAGTGCATTCCGGATCCAAAACACTCTCTGAACCTGCCTCCACCACACTCTCAGACAGTGCATTCCAGATCCTAAACACTCACTGAACCTGCCTCCACCAAACTCTCAGACAGTGCATTCCGGATCCTAAACACTCACTGAACCTGCCTCCACCTCACTCTCAGACAGTGCATTCTGGATCCTAAACACACACTGAACCTGCCTCCACCACACTCTCAGACAGTGCATTCCGGATCCTAAACACTCACTGAACCTGCCTCCACCACACTCTCAGACAGTGCATTCCGGATCCTAAACACTCACTGAACCTGCCTCCACCACACTCTCAGACAGTGCATTCCGGATCCTAAACACTCACTGAACCTGCCTCCACCACACTCTCAGACAGTGCATTCTGGATCCTAAACACACACTGAACCTGCCTCCACCTGACTCTCAGACAGTGCATTCCAGATCCTAAACACTCACAGAACCAGCCTCCACCACAATCGCAGACAGTGCATTCCTGATCCTAAACACTCACTGAACCTGCCTCCAGCACACTCTCAGACAGTGCATTCCTGATTCTAAACACTCACTGAACCTGCCTCCACCACACTCTCAGACAGTGTATTCCAGATCCTGAACACTCACTGAACCTGCCTCCACCACACTCTCAGACAGTGCATTCCAGATCCAAACACTCACTGAACCTGCCTCCACCACTCTCTCAGACAGTATATTCCAGATCCTAAACACTCACTGAACCTGCCTCCACCTCACTCTCAGACAGTGCATTCCAGATCCTAAACACACACTGAACCTGCCTCCACCACACACTCAGACAGTGCATTCCAGATCCTAAACACTCACTGAACCTGCCTCCACCACACTCTCAGACACTGCATTCCGGATCCTAAACACACACTGAACCTGCCTCCACCACACTCTCAGACAGTGCATTCCGGATCCTAAACACTCACTGAACCTGCCTCCACCACACTCTCAGACAGTGCATTCCGGATCCTAAACACACACTGAACCTGCCTCCACTCACTCTCAGACAGTGCATTCCAGATCCTAAACACTCACAGAAACAGCCTCCACCACAATCGCAGACAGTGCATTCCTGATCCTAAACACTCACTGAACCTGCCTCCAGCACACTCTCAGACAGTGCATTCCTGATTCTAAACACTCACTGAACCTGCCTCCGCCACACTCTCAGACAGTATATTCCAGATCCGAAACACTCACTGAACCTGCTTCCACTACACTCTCAGACAGTGCATTCCAGATCCAAACACTCACTGAACCTGCCTCCACCACACTCTCAGACAGTGTATTCCAGATCCTAAACACTCACTGAACCTGCCTCCACCACACTCTCAGACAGTGCATTCCAGATCCAAACACTCACTGAACCTGCCTTCCCACACTCTCAGACAGTGCATTCCGGATCCTAAACACACACTGAACCTGCCTCCACCACACTCTCAGACAGTGCGTTCCAGATCCTAAACACACAATGAACCTGCCTCCACCACACTCTCGGACAGTATATTCCTGATCCTAAACACACACTGAATCTGCCTCCACTACACTCTCAGACAGTGCATTCCAGATCCTAAACACTCACTGAACCTGCCTCCACCACACTCTCAGACATTGCATTCTAGATCCCAAACACTCACTGAACCTGCCACCAACACACTCTCAGACAGTGCATTCCGGATCCTAAACACTCACTGAACCTGCCTCCACCACACTCTCAGACAGTGCATTCCGGATCCTAAACACACACTGAACCTGCCTCCACCACACTCTCAGACAGTGCGTTCCAGATCCTAAACACACACTGAACCTGCCTCCACCACACTCTCGGACAGTATATTCCTGATACTAAACACACACTGAACCTTTCTCAACTACACTCTCAGACAGTGCATTCCGGATCCTAAACACTCTCTGAACCTGCCTCCACCACACTCTCAGACAGTATATTCCTGATCCTAAACACACACTGAACCTGCCTCCACCTCACTCTCAGACTGTGTATTCCAGATCCTAAACAGTCACTGAACCTGCCTCCACCGCCCTCTCAGACAGTGCATTCCGGATCCTAAACACTCACTGAACCTGCCTCCACCACACTCTCAGACAGTATATTCCTGATCCTAAACACACACTGAACCTCCCTCCACCTCACTCTCAGACAGTGTATTCCAGATCCTAAACACTCACTGAACCTGCCTCCACCACACTCTCAGACAGTGCATTCCAGTTCCTAAACACTCACTGAACCTGCCTCCACCACACTCCCAGACAGTGCATTCTGGATCCTAAACACACACTGAACCTGGCTCCACCACACTCTCAGACAGTGCATTCCGGATCCTAAACACTCACTGAACCTGCCTCCACCACACTCTCAGACAGTGCATTCCAGTTCCTAAACACTCACTGAACCTGCCTCCACCACACTCCCAGACAGTGCATTCCAGATCCTAAACCCTCACTGAACCTGTCTCCACCACTCTCTCAGATCGTCCATTCCAGATCCTAAACACTCACTGAACCTGCCTCCACCACACTCTCAGACAGTGTATTCCAGATCCTAAACACTCACTGAACCTGCCTCCACCACACTCTCAGACAGTGCGTTCCAGATCCTAAACACAAACTGAACCTGCCTCCACCACACTCTCAGACAGTGCATTCCGGATCCTAAACACACACTGAACCTGCCTCCACCACACTCTCGGACAGTATATTCCTGATCCTAAACACACACTGAACCTCCCTCCACTACACTCTCAGACAGTGCATTCCGGATCCTAAACACTCTCTGAACCTGCCTCCACCACACTCTCAGACAGTGCATTCCAGATCCTAAACACACACTGAACCTGCCTCCACCTCACTCTCAGACAGTGTATTCCAGATCCTAAACAGTCACTGAACCTGCCTCCACCGCCCTCTTAGACAGTGCAGTCCGGATCCTAAACATTCACTGAACCTGCGTCCACCACACTCTCAGACAGTATATTCCTGATCCTAAACACACACTGAACCTGCCTCCACCTCACTCTCAGACAGTGTATTCCAGATCCTAAACACACACTGAACCTGCCTCCAGCACACTCTCAGACAGTGCATTCCGGATCCAAAACACTCTCTGAACCTGCCTCCACCACACTCTCAGACAGTGCATTCCAGATCCTAAACACTCACTGAACCTGCCTCCACCTCACTCTCAGACAGTGCATTCTGGATCCTAAACACACACTGAACCTGCCTCCACCACACTCTCAGACAGTGCATTCCGGATCCTAAACACTCACTGAACCTGCCTCCACCACACTCTCAGACAGTGCATTCCGGATCCTAAACACTCACTGAACCTGCCTCCACCACACTCTCAGACAGTGCATTCCGGATCCTAAACACTCACTGAACCTGCCTCCACCACACTCTCAGACAGTGCATTCTGGATCCTGAACACACACTGAACCTGCCTCCACCTGACTCTCAGACAGTGCATTCCAGATCCTAAACACTCACAGAACCAGCCTCCACCACAATCGCAGACAGTGCATTCCAGATCCTAAACACACACTGAACCTGCCTCCACCTCACTCTCAGACAGTGTATTCCAGATCCTAAACAGTCACTGAACCTGCCTCCACCGCCCTCTTAGACAGTGCAGTCCGGATCCTAAACACTCACTGAACCTGCCTCCACCACACTCTCAGACAGTATATTCCTGATCCTAAACACACACTGAACCTGCCTCCACCTCACTCTCAGACAGTGTATTCCAGATCCTAAACACACACTGAACCTGCCTCCACCACACTCTCAGACAGTGCATTCCGGATCCAAAACACTCTCTGAACCTGCATCCACCACACTCTCAGACAGTGCATTCCAGATCCTAAACACTCACTGAACCTGCCTCCACCAAACTCTCAGACAGTGCATTCCGGATCCTAAACACTCACTGAACCTGCCTCCACCTCACTCTCAGACAGTGCATTCTGGATCCTAAACACACACTGAACCTGCCTCCACCACACTCTCAGACAGTGCATTCCGGATCCTAAACACTCACTGAACCTGCCTCCACCACACTCTCAGACAGTGCATTCCGGATCCTAAACACTCACTGAACCTGCCTCCACCACACTCTCAGACAGTGCATTCCGGATCCTAAACACTCACTGAACCTGCCTCCACCACACTCTCAGACAGTGCATTCTGGATCCTAAACACACACTGAACCTGCCTCCACCTGACTCTCAGACAGTGCATTCCAGATCCTAAACACTCACAGAACCAGCCTCCACCACAATCGCAGACAGTGCATTCCTGATCCTAAACACTCACTGAACCTGCCTCCAGCACACTCTCAGACAGTGCATTCCTGATTCTAAACACTCACTGAACCTGCCTCCACCACACTCTCAGACAGTGTATTCCAGATCCTGAACACTCACTGAACCTGCCTCCACCACACTCTCAGACAGTGCATTCCAGATCCAAACACTCACTGAACCTGCCTCCACCACTCTCTCAGACAGTATATTCCAGATCCTAAACACTCACTGAACCTGCCTCCACCTCACTCTCAGACAGTGCATTCCAGATCCTAAACACACACTGAACCTGCCTCCACCACACACTCAGACAGTGCATTCCAGATCCTAAACACTCACTGAACCTGCCTCCACCACACTCTCAGACACTGCATTCCGGATCCTAAACACACACTGAACCTGCCTCCACCACAGTCTCAGACAGTGCATTCCGGATCCTAAACACTCACTGAACCTGCCTCCACCACACTCTCAGACAGTGCATTCCGGATCCTAAACACACACTGAACCTGCCTCCACTCACTCTCAGACAGTGCATTCCAGATCCTAAACACTCACAGAAACAGCCTCCACCACAATCGCAGACAGTGCATTCCTGATCCTAAACACTCACTGAACCTGCCTCCAGCACACTCTCAGACAGTGCATTCCTGATTCTAAACACTCACTGAACCTGCCTCCGCCACACTCTCAGACAGTATATTCCAGATCCGAAACACTCACTGAACCTGCTTCCACTACACTCTCAGACAGTGCATTCCAGATCCAAACACTCACTGAACCTGCCTCCACCACACTCTCAGACCGTGTATTCCAGATCCTAAACACTCACTGAACCTGCCTCCACCACACTCTCAGACAGTGCATTCCAGATCCAAACACTCACTGAACCTGCCTTCCCACACTCTCAGACAGTGCATTCCGGATCCTAAACACACACTGAACCTGCCTCCACCACACTCTCAGACAGTGCGTTCCAGATCCTAAACACACAATGAACCTGCCTCCACCACACTCTCGGACAGTATATTCCTGATCCTAAACACACACTGAATCTGCCTCCACTACACTCTCAGACAGTGCATTCCAGATCCTAAACACTCACTGAACCTGCCTCCACCACACTCTCAGACATTGCATTCTAGATCCCAAACACTCACTGAACCTGCCACCAACACACTCTCAGACAGTGCATTCCGGATCCTAAACACTCACTGAACCTGCCTCCACCACACTCTCAGACAGTGCATTCCGGATCCTAAACACACACTGAACCTGCCTCCACCACACTCTCGGACAGTATATTCCTGATACTAAACACACACTGAACCTTCCTCAACTACACTCTCAGACAGTGCATTCCGGATCCTAAACACTCTCTGAACCTGCCTCCACCACACTCTCAGACAGTATATTCCTGATCCTAAACACACACTGAACCTGCCTCCACCTCACTCTCAGACTGTGTATTCCAGATCCTAAACAGTCACTGAACCTGCCTCCACCGCCCTCTCAGACAGTGCATTCCGGATCCTAAACACTCACTGAACCTGCCTCCACCACACTCTCAGACAGTATATTCCTGATCCTAAACACACACTGAACCTCCATCCACCTCACTCTCAGACAGTGTATTCCAGATCCTAAACACACACTGATCCTGCCTCCACCACACTCTCAGACAGTGCATTCCGGATCCAAAACACTCTCTGAACCTGCCTCCACCACACTCTCAGACAGTGCATTCCAGTTCCTAAACACTCACTGAACCTGCCTCCACCACACTCTCAGACAGTGCATTCCAGATCCTAAACCCTCACTGAACCTGTCTCCACCACTCTCTCAGATCGTCCATTCCAGATCCTAAACACTCACTGAAACTGCCTCCACCACACTCTCAGACAGTGTATTCCAGATCCTAAACACTCACTGAACCTGCCTCCACCACACTCTCAGACAGTGCGTTCCAGATCCTAAACACAAACTGAACCTGCCTCCACCACACTCTCAGACAGTGCATTCCGGATCCTAAACACACACTGAACCTGCCTCCACCACACTCTCGGACAGTATATTCCTGATCCTAAACACACACTGAACCTCCCTCCACTACACTCTCAGACAGTGCATTCCGGATCCTAAACACTCTCTGAACCTGCCTCCACCACACTCTCAGACAGTGCATTCCAGATCCTAAACACACACTGAACCTGCCTCCACCTCACTCTCAGACAGTGTATTCCAGATCCTAAACAGTCACTGAACCTGCCTCCACCGCCCTCTTAGACAGTGCAGTCCGGATCCTAAACATTCACTGAACCTGCCTCCACCACACTCTCAGACAGTATATTCCTGATCCTAAACACACACTGAACCTGCCTCCACCTCACTCTCAGACAGTGTATTCCAGATCCTAAACACACACTGAACCTGCCTCCAGCACACTCTCAGACAGTGCATTCCGGATCCAAAACACTCTCTGAACCTGCCTCCACCACACTCTCAGACAGTGCATTCCAGATCCTAAACACTCACTGAACCTGCCTCCACCTCACTCTCAGACAGTGCATTCTGGATCCTAAACACACACTGAACCTGCCTCCACCACACTCTCAGACAGTGCATTCCGGATCCTAAACACTCACTGAACCTGCCTCCACCACACTCTCAGACAGTGCATTCCGGATCCTAAACACTCACTGAACCTGCCTCCACCACACTCTCAGACAGTGCATTCCGGATCCTAAACACTCACTGAACCTGCCTCCACCACACTCTCAGACAGTGCATTCTGGATCCTAAACACACACTGAACCTGCCTCCACCTGACTCTCAGACAGTGCATTCCAGATCCTAAACACTCACAGAACCAGCCTCCACCACAATCGCAGACAGTGCATTCCTGATCCTAAACACTCACTGAACCTGCCTCCAGCAGACTCTCAGACAGTGCATTCCTGATTCTAAACACACACTGAACCTGCCTCCACCTGACTCTCAGACAGTGCATTCCAGATCCAAACACTCACTGAACCTGCCTCCACCACACTCTCAGACAGTATATTACAGATCCTAAACACTCACTGAACCTGCTTCCACTACACTCTCAGACAGTGCATTCCAGATCCAAACACTCACTGAACGTGCCTCCACCACACTCTCATGCTGTGCATTCCATATTCTAAACACTCACTGAACCTGCCTCCACCACACTCTCAGACAGTGCATTCCAGATCCTAAACACTCACTGAACCTGCCTCCACCACACTCTCAGACAGTATATTCCAGATCCTAAACACTCACTGAACCTGCCTCCACTACACTCTCAGACAGTTTATTCCTGATCCTAAACACTCACTGAACCTGCCTCCACCACACTCTCAGACAGTGTATTCCAGATCCAAAACACTCACTGAACCTGCCTCCACCACACTCTCAGACAGTGCATTCCAGATCCAAACACTCACTGAACCTGCCTCCACCACACTCTCAGACATTGCATTCTAGATCCCAAACACTCACTGAACCTACCACCAACACACTCTCAGACAGTGCATTCCGGATCCTAAACACTCACTGAACCTGCCTCCACCACACTCTCAGACAGTGCATTCCGGATCCTAAACACACACTGAACCTGCCTCCACCACACTCTCAGACAGTGCGTTCCAGATCCTAAACACACACTGAACCTGCCTCCACCACACTCTCGGACAGTATATTCCTGATACTAAACACACACTGAACCTTCCTCAACTACACTCTCAGACAGTATATTCCAGATCCAAAACACTCACTGAACCTGCCTCCACTACACTCTCAGACAGTGCATTCCAGATCCTGAACACTCACTGAACCTGCCTCCACCACACTCTCAGACAGTGTATTCCAGATCCTGAACACTCACTGAACCTGCCTCCACCACACTCTCAGACAGTGCATTCCAGATCCAAACACTCACTGAACCTGCCTCCACCACACTCTCAGACAGTGTATTCCAGATCCTAAACACTCACTGAACCTGCCTCCACCACACTCTCAGACAGTGCATTCCAGATCCAAACTCTCACTGAACCTGCCTCCACCACACTCTCAGACAGTGTATTCCAGATGCTGAACACTCACTGAACCTGCCTCCACCACACTCTCAGACAGTGCATTCCAGATCCAAACACTCACTGAACCTGCCTCCACCACTCTCTCAGACAGTATATTCCAGATCCTAAACACTCACTGAACCTGCCTCCACCTCACTCTCAGACAGTGCATTCCAGATCCTAAACACTCACTGAACCTGCCTCCACCACTCTCTCAGACAGTATATTCCAGATCCTAAACACTCACTGAACCTGCCTCCACCTCACTCTCAGACAGTGCATTCCAGATCCTAAACACTCACTGAACCTGCCTCCACCACTCTCTCAGACAGTGCATTCCAGATCCTAAACACTCACTGAACCTGCCTCCACCTCACTCTCAGACAGTGCATTCCAGATCCTAAACACACACTGAACCTGCCTCCACCACACACTCAGACAGTGCATTCCAGATCCTAAACACTCACTGAACCTGCCTCCACCACACTCTCAGACACTGCATTCCGGATCCTAAACACACACTGAACCTGCCTCCACCACACTCTCAGACAGTGCATTCCGGATCCTAAACACTCACTGAACCTGCCTCCACCACACTCTCAGACAGTGCATTCCGGATCCTAAACACACACTGAACCTGCCTCCACTCACTCTCAGACAGTGCATTCCAGATCCTAAACACTCACAGAAACAGCCTCCACCACAATCGCAGACAGTGCATTCCTGATCCTAAACACTCACTGAACCTGCCTCCAGCACACTCTCAGACAGTGCATTCCTGATTCTAAACACTCACTGAACCTGCCTCCGCCACACTCTCAGACAGTATTTTCCAGATCCGAAACACTCACTGAACCTGCTTCCACTACACTCTCAGACAGTGCATTCCAGATCCAAACACTCACTGAACCTGCCTCCACCACACTCTCAGACAGTGCATTCCAGATCCTAAACACTCACTGAACCTGCCTCCACCACACTCTCAGACAGTGCATTCCAGATCCAAACACTCACTGAACCTGCCTTCACCACACTCTCAGACAGTGCATTCCGGATCCTAAACACACACTGAACCTGCCTCCACCACACTCTCGGACAGTATATTCCTGATCCTAAACACACACTGAATCTGCCTCCACTACACTCTCAGACAGTGCATTCCAGATCCTAAACACTCACTGAACCTGCCTCCACCACACTCTCAGACATTGAATTCTAGATCCCAAACACTCACTGAACCTACCACCAACACACTCTCAGACAGTGCATTCCGGATCCTAAACACTCACTGAACCTGCCTCCACCACACTGTCAGACAGTGCATTCCGGATCCTAAACACACACTGAACCTGCCTCCACCACACTCTCAGACAGTGCGTTCCAGATCCTAAAAACACACTGAACCTGCCTCCACCACACTCTCGGACAGTATATTCCTGATACTAAACACACACTGAACCTTCCTCCACTACACTCTCAGACAGTGCATTCCGGATCCTAAACACTCACTGAACCTGCCTCCACCACACTCTCAGACAGTATATTCCTGATCCTAAACACACACTGAACCTGCCTCCACCTCACTCTCAGACTGTGTATTCCAGATCCTAAACAGTCACTGAACCTGCCTCCACCGCCCTCTCAGACAGTGCATTCCGGATCCTAAACACTCACTGAACCTGCCTCCACCACACTCTCAGACAGTATATTCCTGATCCTAAACACACACTGAACCTGCCTCCACCTCACTCTCAGACAGTGTATTCCAGATCCTAAACACACACTGAACCTGCCTCCACCACACTCTCAGACAGTGCATTCCTGATCCAAAACACTCTCTGAACCTGCCTCCACCACACTCTCAGACAGTGCATTCCAGTTCCTAAACACTAACTGAACCTGCCTCCACCACTCTCTCAGATCGTCCATTCCAGATCCTAAACACTCAGTGAACCTGCCTCCACCACACTCTCAGACAGTGCATTCCAGATCCTAAACCCTCACTGAACCTGTCTCCACCACTCTCTCAGATCGTCCATTCCAGATCCTAAACACTCACTGAACCTGCCTCCACCACACTCTCAGACAGTGTATTCCAGATCCTAAACACTCACTGAACCTGCCTCCACCACACTCTCAGACATTGCATTCCAGATCCTAAACACAAACTGAACCTGCCTCCACCACACTCTCAGACAGTGCATTCCGGATCCTAAACACACACTGAACCTGCCTCCACCACACTCTCGGACAGTATATTCCTGATCCTAAACACACACTGAACCTCCCTCCACTACACTCTCAGACAGTGCATTCCGGATCCTAAACACTCTCTGAACCTGCCTCCACCACACTCTCAGACAGTGCATTCCAGATCCTAAACACACACTGAACCTGCCTCCACCTCACTCTCAGACAGTGTATTCCAGATCCTAAACAGTCACTGAACCTGCCTCCACCGCCCTCTTAGACAGTGCAGTCCGGATCCTAAACACTCACTGAACCTGCCTCCACCACACTCTCAGACAGTATATTCCTGATCCTAAACACACACTGAACCTGCCTCCACCTCACTCTCAGACAGTGTATTCCAGATCCTAAACACACACTGAACCTGCCTCCACCACACTCTCAGACAGTGCATTCCGGATCCAAAACACTCTCTGAACCTGCCTCCACCACACTCTCAGACAGTGCATTCCAGATCCTAAACACTCACTGAACCTGCCTCCACCAAACTCTCAGACAGTGCATTCCGGGTCCTAAACACTCACTGAACCTGCCTCCACCTCACTCTCAGACAGTGCATTCTGGATCCTAAACACACACTGAACCTGCCTCCACCACACTCTCAGACAGTGCATTCCGGATCCTAAACACTCACTGAACCTGCCTCCACCACACTCTCAGACAGTGCATTCTGGATCCTAAACACACACTGAACCTGCCTCCACCTGACTCTCAGACAGTGCATTCCAGATCCTAAACACTCACAGAACCAGCCTCCACCACAATCGCAGACAGTGCATTCCTGATCCTAAACACTCACTGAACCTGCCTCCAGCACACTCTCAGACAGTGCATTCCTGATTCTAAACACTCACTGAACCTGCCTCCACCACACTCTCAGACAGTGTATTCCAGATCCTGAACACTCACTGAACCTGCCTCCACCACACTCTCAGACAGTGCATTCCAGATCCAAACACTCACTGAACCTGCCTCCACCACTCTCTCAGACAGTATATTCCAGATCCTAAACACTCACTGAACCTGCCTCCACCTCACTCTCAGACAGTGCATTCCAGATCCTAAACACACACTGAACCTGCCTCCACCACACACTCAGACAGTGCATTCCAGATCCTAAACACTCACTGAACCTGCCTCCACCACACTCTCAGACACTGCATTCCGGATCCTAAACACACACTGAACCTGCCTCCACCACACTCTCAGACAGTGCATTCCGGATCCTAAACACTCACTGAACCTGCCTCCACCACACTCTCAGACAGTGCATTCCGGATCCTAAACACACACTGAACCTGCCTCCACTCACTCTCAGACAGTGCATTCCAGATCCTAAACACTCACAGAAACAGCCTCCACCACAATCGCAGACAGTGCATTCCTGATCCTAAACACTCACTGAACCTGCCTCCAGCACACTCTCAGACAGTGCATTCCTGATTCTAAACACTCACTGAACCTGCCTCCGCCACACTCTCAGACAGTATATTCCAGATCCGAAACACTCACTGAACCTGCTTCCACTACACTCTCAGACAGTGCATTCCAGATCCAAACACTCACTGAACCTGCCTCCACCACACTCTCAGACAGTGTATTCCAGATCCTAAACACTCACTGAACCTGCCTCCACCACACTCTCAGACAGTGCATTCCAGATCCTAAACACACACTGAACCTGCCTCCACCACACTCTCAGACAGTGTATTCCAGATCCGAAACACTCACTGAACCTGCTTCCACTACACTCTCAGACAGTGCATTCCAGATCCAAACACTCACTGAACCTGCCTTCCCACACTCTCAGACAGTGCATTCCGGATCCTAAACACACACTGAACCTGCCTCCACCACACTCTCAGACAGTGCGTTCCAGATCCTAAACACACAATGAACCTGCCTCCACCACACTCTCGGACAGTATATTCCTGATCCTAAACACACACTGAATCTGCCTCCACTACACTCTCAGACAGTGCATTCCAGATCCTAAACACTCACTGAACCTGCCTCCACCACACTCTCAGACATTGCATTCTAGATCCCAAACACTCACTGAACCTGCCACCAACACACTCTCAGACAGTGCATTCCGGATCCTAAACACTCACTGAACCTGCCTCCACCACACTCTCAGACAGTGCATTCCGGATCCTAAACACACACTGAACCTGCCTCCACCACACTCTCAGACAGTGCGTTCCAGATCCTAAACACACACTGAACCTGCCTCCACCACACTCTCGGACAGTATATTCCTGATACTAAACACACACTGAACCTTCCTCAACTACACTCTCAGACAGTGCATTCCGGATCCTAAACACTCTCTGAACCTGCCTCCACCACACTCTCAGACAGTATATTCCTGATCCTAAACACACACTGAACCTGCCTCCACCTCACTCTCAGACTGTGTATTCCAGATCCTAAACAGTCACTGAACCTGCCTCCACCGCCCTCTCAGACAGTGCATTCCGGATCCTAAACACTCACTGAACCTGCCTCCACCACACTCTCAGACAGTATATTCCTGATCCTAAACACACACTGAACCTCCCTCCACCTCACTCTCAGACAGTGTATTCCAGATCCGAAACACACACTGATCCTGCCTCCACCACACTCTCAGACAGTGCATTCCGGATCCAAAACACTCTCTGAACCTGCCTCCACCACACTCTCAGACAGTGCATTCCAGTTCCTAAACACTCACTGAACCTGCCTCCACCACACTCTCAGACAGTGCATTCCAGATCCTAAACCCTCACTGAACCTGTCTCCACCACTCTCTCAGATCGTCCATTCCAGATCCTAAACACTCACTGAACCTGCCTCCACCACACTCTCAGACAGTGTATTCCAGATCCTAAACACTCACTGAACCTGCCTCCACCACACTCTCAGACAGTGCGTTCCAGATCCTAAACACACACTGAAATTGCGTCCACCACACTCTCAGACAGTGCATTCCGGATCCTAAACACACACTGAACCTGCCTCCACCACACTATCGGACAGTATATTCCTGATCCTAAACACACACTGAACCTCCCTCCACTACACTCTCAGACAGTGCATTCCGGATCCTAAACACTCTCTGAACCTGCCTCCACCACACTCTCAGACAGTATATTCCTGATCCTAAACACACACTGAACCTGCCTCCACCTCACTCTCAGACAGTGTATTCCAGATCCTAAACACACACTGAACCTGCCTCCAGCACACTCTCAGACAGTGCATTCCGGATCCAAAACACTCTCTGAACCTGCCTCCACCACACTCTCAGACAGTGCATTCCAGATCCTAAACACTCACTGAACCTGCCTCCACCTCACTCTCAGACAGTGCATTCTGGATCCTAAACACACACTGAACCTGCCTCCACCACACTCTCAGACAGTGCATTCCGGATCCTAAACACTCACTGAACCTGCCTCCACCACACTCTCAGACAGTGCATTCCGGATCCTAAACACTCACTGAACCTGCTTCCACCACACTCTCAGACAGTGCATTCCGGATCCTAAACACTCACTGAACCTGCCTCCACCACACTCTCAGACAGTGCATTCTGGATCCTAAACACACACTGAACCTGCCTCCACCTGACTCTCAGACAGTGCATTCCAGATCCTAAACACTCACAGAACCAGCCTCCACCACAATCGCAGACAGTGCATTCCTGATCCTAAACACTCACTGAACCTGCCTCCAGCACACTCTCAGACAGTGCATTCCTGATTCTAAACACACACTGAACCTGCCTCCACAACACTCTCAGACAGTGCATTCCAGATTCTAAACACACACTGAACCTGCCTCCACCTGACTCTCAGACAGTGCATTCCAGATCCAAACACTCACTGAACCTGCCTCCACCACACTCTCAGACAGTATATTACAGATCCTAAACACTCACTGAACCTGCTTCCACTACACTCTCAGACAGTGCATTCCAGATCCAAACACTCACTGAACGTGCCTCCACCACACTCTCATGCTGTGCATTCCATATTCTAAACACTCACTGAACCTGCCTCCACCACACTCTCAGACAGTGCATTCCAGATCCTAAACACTCACTGAACCTGCCTCCACCACACTCTCAGACAGTATATTCCAGATCCTAAACACTCACTGAACCTGCCTCCACTACACTCTCAGACAGTTTATTCCTGATCCTAAACACTCACTGAACCTGCCTCCACCACACTCTCAGACAGTGTATTCCAGATCCAAAACACTCACTGAACCTGCCTCCACCACACTCTCAGACAGTGCATTCCAGATCCAAACACTCACTGAACCTGCCTCCACCACACTCTCGGACAGTATATTCCTGATCCTAAACACACACTGAATCTGCCTCCACTACACTCTCAGACAGTGCATTCCAGATCCTAAACACTCACTGAACCTGCCTCCACCACACTCTCAGACATTGCATTCTAGATCCCAAACACTCACTGAACCTACCACCAACACACTCTCAGACAGTGCATTCCGGATCCTAAACACTCACTGAACCTGCCTCCACCACACTCTCAGACAGTGCATTCCGGATCCTAAACACACACTGAACCTGCCTCCACCACACTCTCAGACAGTGCGTTCCAGATCCTAAACACACACTGAACCTGCCTCCACCACACTCTCGGACAGTATATTCCTGATACTAAACACACACTGAACCTTCCTCAACTACACTCTCAGACAGTGCATTCCGGATCCTAAACACTCTCTGAACCTGCCTCCACCACACTCTCAGACAGTATATTCCTGATCCTAAACACACACTGAACCTGCCTCCACCTCACTCTCAGACTGTGTATTCCAGATCCTAAACAGTCACTGAACCTGCCTCCACCGCCCTCTCAGACAGTGCATTCCGGATCCTAAACACTCACTGAACCTGCCTCCACCACACTCTCAGACAGTATATTCCTGATCCTAAACACACACTGAACCTCCCTCCACCTCACTCTCAGACAGTGTATTCCAGATCCTAAACACACACTGATCCTGCCTCCACCACACTCTCAGACAGTGCATTCCGGATCCAAAACACTCTCTGAACCTGCCTCCACCACACTCTCAGACAGTGCATTCCAGTTCCTAAACACTCACTGAACCTGCCTCCACCACACTCTCAGACAGTGCATTCCAGATCCTAAACCCTCACTGAACCTGTCTCCACCACTCTCTCAGATCGTCCATTCCAGATCCTAAACACTCACTGAACCTGCCTCCACCACACTCTCAGACAGTGTATTCCAGATCCTAAACACTCACTGAACCTGCCTCCACCACACTCTCAGACAGTGCGTTCCAGATCCTAAACACACACTGAACCTGCCTCCACCACACTCTCAGACAGTGCATTCCGGATCCTAAACACACACTGAACCTGCCTCCACCACACTCTCGGACAGTATATTCCTGATCCTAAACACACACTGAACCTCCCTCCACTACACTCTCAGACAGTGCATTCCGGATCCTAAACACTCTCTGAACCTGCCTCCACCACACTCTCAGACAGTGCATTCCAGATCCTAAACACACACTGAACCTGCCTCCACCTCACTCTCAGACAGTGTATTCCAGATCCTAAACAGTCACTGAACCTGCCTCCACCGCCCTCTTAGACAGTGCAGTCCGGATCCTAAACACTCACTGAACCTGCCTCCACCACACTCTCAGACAGTATATTCCTGATCCTAAACACACACTGAACCTGCCTCCACCTCACTCTCAGACAGTGTATTCCAGATCCTAAACACACACTGAACCTGCCTCCAGCACACTCTCAGACAGTGCATTCCAGATCCAAAACACTCTCTGAACCTGCCTCCACCACACTCTCAGACAGTGCATTCCAGATCCTAAACACTCACTGAACCTGCCTCCACCTCACTCTCAGACAGTGCATTCTGGATCCTAAACACACACTGAACCTGCCTCCACCACACTCTCAGACAGTGCATTCCGGATCCTAAACACTCACTGAACCTGCCTCCACCACACTCTCAGACAGTGCATTCCGGATCCTAAACACTCACTGAACCTGCCTCCACCACACTCTCAGACAGTGCATTCCGGATCCTAAACACTCACTGAACCTGCCTCCACCACACTCTCAGACAGTGCATTCTGGATCCTAAACACTCACTGAACCTGCCTCCACCACACTCTCAGACAGTGCATTCCAGATCCTAAACACTCACTGAACCTGCCTCCACCACACTCTCAGACAGTGCATTCCGGATCCTAAACACTCACTGAACCTGCCTCCACTACACTCTCAGACAGTGCATTCCAGATCCAAACACTCACTGAACGTGCCTCCACCACACTCTCATGCTGTGCATTCCATATTCTAAACACTCACTGAACCTGCCTCCACCACACTCTCAGACAGTGCATTCCAGATCCTAAACACTCACTGAACCTGCCTCCACCACACTCTCAGACAGTATATTCCAGATCCTAAACACTCACTGAACCTGCCTCCACCACACTCTCAGACAGTGCATTCCAGATCAAAACACTCACTGAACCTGCCTCCACCACACTCTCATGCTGTGCATTCCAGATCCTAAACACTCACTGAACCTGCCTCCACTACACTCTCAGACAGTGCATTCCAGATCCTAAACACTCACTGAAACTACCTCCACCACACTCTCAGACAGTGCATTCCAGATCCTAAACACTCACTGAAACTTCCTCCACCACACTCTCAGACAGTGTATTCCAGATCCGAAACACTCACTGAACCTGCCTCCACTACACTCTCAGACAGTATATCCCAGATCCTAAACACTCACTGAACCTGCCTCCACTACACTCTCAGACAGTATATTCCAGATCCTGAACACTCACTGAACCTGCCTCCACTACACTCTCAGACAGTGTATTCCAGATCCAAAAAACTCACTGAACCTGCCTCCACCACACTCTCAGACAGTATATTCCTGATCGTAAACACTCACTGAACCTGCCTCCATTACACTCTCAGACAGTGTATTCCAGATCCTAAACACTCACTGAACCTGCCTCCACTACACTCTCAGACAGTGCATTCCAGATCCTAAGCACTCACTGAACCTCCCTCCACCACACTCTCAGACAGTGTATTCCAGATCCTAAACACTCACTGCACCTGCCTCCACTACACTCTCAGACAGTATATTCCAGATCCTAAACACTCACTGAACCTGCCTCCACTACAATCGCAGACAGTGCATTCCTGATCCTAAACACTCACCGAACCTGCCTCCAGCACACTCTCAGACAGTGCATTCCTGATTCTAAACACTCACTGTACCTGCCTCCACTACACTCTCAGACAGTGCATTCCAGATCCTAAACACACACTGAACTTGCCTCCACCTCACTCTCAGACAGTGCATTCCAGATCCAAACCTTCACTGAACCTGCCTCCACCACACTCTCAGACAGTGTATTCCAGATCCTAAACACTCACTGAACCTGCCTCCACCACACTCTCATGCTGTGCATTCCAGATTCTAAACACACACTGTACCTGCCTCCACCACACTCTCAGACAGTGCATTCCAGATCCTAAACACTCACTGAACCTGCCTCCACCACACTCTCAGACAGTATATTCCAGATCCTAAACACTCACTGAACCTGCCTCCACTACACTCTCAGACAGTATATTCCTGATCCTAAACACTCACTGAACCTGCCTCCACCACACTCTCAGACAGTGTATTCCAGATCCAAAACACTCACTGAACCTGCCTCCACCACACTCTCAGACAGTGCATTCCAGATCCAAACACTCACTGAACCTGCCTCCACCACACTCTCATGCTGTGCATTCCAGATCCTAAACACTCACTGAAGCTGCCTCCACTACACTCTCAGACAGTGCATTCCAGATCCTAAACACTCACTGAACCTGCCTCCACCTCACTCTCAGACAGTGCATTCTGGATCCTAAACACACACTGAACCTGCCTCCACCACACTCTCAGACAGTGCATTCCGGATCCTAAACACTCACTGAACCTGCCTCCACCACACTCTCAGACAGTGCATTCCGGATCCTAAACACTCACTGAACCTGCCTCCACCACACTCTCAGACAGTGCATTCCGGATCCTAAACACTCTCTGAACCTGCCTCCACCACACTCTCAGACAGTGCATTCCAGATCCTAAACACTCACAGAACCAGCCTCCACCACAATCGCAGACAGTGCATTCCTGATTCTAAACACACACTGAACCTGCCTCCACCACACTCTCAGACAGTGCATTCCAGATTCTAAACACACACTGAACCTGCCTCCACCTGACTCTCAGACAGTGCATTCCAGATCCAAACACTCACTGAACCTGCCTCCACCACACTCTCGGACAGTATATTCCTGATCCTAAACACACACTGAATCTGCCTCCACTACACTCTCAGACAGTGCATTCCAGATCCTAAACACTCACTGAACCTGCCTCCACCACACTCTCAGACATTGCATTCTAGATCCCAAACACTCACTGAACCTACCACCAACACACTCTCAGACAGTGCATTCCGGATCCTAAACACTCACTGAACCTGCCTCCACCACACTCTCAGACAGTGCATTCCGGATCCTAAACACACACTGAACCTGCCTCCACCACACTCTCAGACAGTGCGTTCCAGATCCTAAACACACACTGAACCTGCCTCCACCTCACTCTCGGACAGTATATTCCTGATACTAAACACACACTGAACCTTCCTCAACTACACTCTCAGACAGTGCATTCCGGATCCTAAACACTCTCTGAACCTGCCTCCACCACACTCTCAGACAGTATATTCCTGATCCTAAACACACACTGAACCTGCCTCCACCTCACTCTCAGACTGTGTATTCCAGATCCTAAACAGTCACTGAACCTGCCTCCACCGCCCTCTCAGACAGTGCATTCCGGATCCTAAACACTCACTGAACCTGCCTCCACCACACTCTCAGACAGTATATTCCTGATCCTAAACACACACTGAACCTCCCTCCACCTCACTCTCAGACAGTGTATTCCAGATCCTAAACACACACTGATCCTGCCTCCACCACACTCTCAGACAGTGCATTCCAGATCCTAAACACTCACTGAACCTGCCTCCACCACACTCTCAGACAGTGCATTCCAGATCCTAAACCCTCACTGAACCTGTCTCCACCACTCTCTCAGATCGTCCATTCCAGATCCTAAACACTCACTGAACCTGCCTCCACCACACTCTCAGACAGTGTATTCCAGATCCTAAACACTCACTGAACCTGCCTCCACCACACTCTCAGACAGTGCGTTCCAGATCCTAAACACACACTGAACCTGCCTCCACCACACTCTACGACAGTGCATTCCGGATCCTAAACACACACTGAACCTGCCTCCACCACACTCTCGGACAGTATATTCCTGATCCTAAACACACACTGAACCTCCCTCCACTACACTCTCAGACAGTGCATTCCGGATCCTAAACACTCTCTGAACCTGCCTCCACCACACTCTCAGACAGTGCATTCCAGATCCTAAACACACACTGAACCTGCCTCCACCTCACTCTCAGACAGTGTATTCCAGATCCTAAACAGTCACTGAACCTGCCTCCACCGCCCTCTTAGACAGTGCAGTCCGGATCCTAAACACTCACTGAACCTGCCTCCACCACACTCTCAGACAGTATATTCCTGATCCTAAACACACACTGAACCTGCCTCCACCTCACTCTCAGACAGTGTATTCCAGATCCTAAACACACACTGAACCTGCCTCCAGCACACTCTCAGACAGTGCATTCCAGATCCAAAACACTCTCTGAACGTGCCTCCACCACACTCTCAGACAGTGCATTCCAGATCCTAAACACTCACTGAACCTGCCTCCACCTCACTCTCAGACAGTGCATTCTGGATCCTAAACACACACTGAACCTGCCTCCACCACACTCTCAGACAGTGCATTCCAGATCCTAAACACTCACTGAACCTGCCTCCACCACACTCTCAGACAGTGCATTCCGGATCCTAAACACTCACTGAACCTGCCTCCACCACACTCTCAGACAGTGCATTCCGGATCCTAAACACTCACTGAACCTGCCTCCACCACACTCTCAGACAGTGCATTCTGGATCCTAAACACTCACTGAACCTGCCTCCACCACACTCTCAGACAGTGCATTCCAGATCCTAAACACTCACTGAACCTGCCTCCACCACACTCTCAGACAGTGCATTCCGGATCCTAAACACTCACTGAACCTGCCTCCACTACACTCTCAGACAGTGCATTCCAGATCCAAACACTCACTGAACGTGCCTCCACCACACTCTCATGCTGTGCATTCCATATTCTAAACACTCACTGAACCTGCCTCCACCACACTCTCAGACAGTGCATTCCAGATCCTAAACACTCACTGAACCTGCCTCCACCACACTCTCAGACAGTATATTCCAGATCCTAAACACTCACTGAACCTGCCTCCACTACACTCTCAGACAGTTTATTCCTGATCCTAAACACTCACTGAACCTGCCTCCACCACACTCTCAGACAGTGCATTCCAGATCAAAACACTCACTGAACCTGCCTCCACCACACTCTCATGCTGTGCATTCCAGATCCTAAACACTCACTGAACCTGCCTCCACTACACTCTCAGACAGTGCATTCCAGATCCTAAACACTCACTGAAACTACCTCCACCACACTCTCAGACAGTGCATTCCAGATCCTAAACACTCACTGAAACTTCCTCCACCACACTCTCAGACAGTGTATTCCAGATCCGAAACACTCACGGAACCTGCCTCCACTACACTCTCAGACAGTATATCCCAGATCCTAAACACTCACTGAACCTGCCTCCACTACACTCTCAGACAGTATATTCCAGATCCTGAACACTCACTGAACCTGCCTCCACTACACTCTCAGACAGTGTATTCCAGATCCAAAAAACTCACTGAACCTGCCTCCACCACACTCTCAGACAGTATATTCCTGATCGTAAACACTCACTGAACCTGCCTCCATTACACTCTTAGACAGTGTATTCCAGATCCTAAACACTCACTGAACCTGCCTCCACTACACTCTCAGACAGTGCATTCCAGATCCTAAGCACTCACTGAACCTCCCTCCACCACACTCTCAGACAGTGTATTCCAGATCCTAAACACTCACTGCACCTGCCTCCACTACACTCTCAGACAGTATATTCCAGATCCTAAACACTCACTGAACCTGCCTCCACTACAATCGCAGACAGTGCATTCCTGATCCTAAACACTCACCGAACCTGCCTCCAGCACACTCTCAGACAGTGCATTCCTGATTCTAAACACTCACTGTACCTGCCTCCACTACACTCTCAGACAGTGCATTCCAGATCCTAAACACACACTGAACTTGCCTCCACCTCACTCTCAGACAGTGCATTCCAGATCCAAACCTTCACTGAACCTGCCTCCACCACACTCTCAGACAGTGTATTCCAGATCCTAAACACTCACTGAACCTGCCTCCACCACACTCTCATGCTGTGCATTCCAGATTCTAAACACACACTGAACCTGCCTCCACCACACTCTCAGACAGTGCATTCCAGATCCTAAACACTCACTGAACCTGCCTCCACCACACTCTCAGACAGTATATTCCAGATCATAAACACTCACTGAACCTGCCTCCACTACACTCTCAGACAGTATATTCCTGATCCTAAACACTCACTGAACCTGCCTCCACCACACTCTCAGACAGTGTATTCCAGATCCAAAACACTCACTGAACCTGCCTCCACCACACTCTCAGACAGTGCATTCCAGATCCAAACACTCACTGAACCTGCCTCCACCACACTCTCATGCTGTGCATTCCAGATCCTAAACACTCACTGAACCTGCCTCCACTACACTCTCAGACAGTGCATTCCAGATCCTAAACACTCACTGAACCTGCCTCCACCTCACTCTCAGACAGTGCATTCTGGATCCTAAACACACACTGAACCTGCCTCCACCACACTCTCAGACAGTGCATTCCGGATCCTAAACACTCACTGAACCTGCCTCCACCACACTCTCAGACAGTGCATTCCGGATCCTAAACACTCACTGAACCTGCCTCCACCACACTCTCAGACAGTGCATTCCGGATCCTAAACACTCTCTGAACCTGCCTCCACCACACTCTCAGACAGTGCATTCCAGATCCTAAACACTCACAGAACCAGCCTCCACCACAATCGCAGACAGTGCATTCCTGATCCTAAACACTCACTGAACCTGCCTCCAGCACACTCTCAGACAGTGCATTCCTGATTCTAAACACACACTGAACCTGCCTCCACCACACTCTCAGACAGTGCATTCCAGATTCTAAACACACACTGAACCTGCCTCCACCTGACTCTCAGACAGTGCATTCCAGATCCAAACACTCACTGAACCTGCCTCCACCACACTCTCAGACAGTATATTACAGATCCTAAACACTCACTGAACCTGCTTCCACTACACTCTCAGACAGTGCATTCCAGATCCAAACACTCACTGAACCTGCCTCCACCACACTCTCATGCTGTGCATTCCATATTCTAAACACTCACTGAACCTGCCTCCACCACACTCTCAGACAGTGCATTCCAGATCCTAAACACTCACTGAACCTGCCTCCACCACACTCTCAGACAGTATATTCCAGATCCTAAACACTCACTGAATCTGCCTCCACTACACTCTCAGACAGTTTATTCCTGATCCTAAACACTCACTGAACCTGCCTCCACCACACTCTCAGACAGTGTATTCCAGATCCAAAACACTCACTGAACCTGCCTCCACCACACTCTCAGACAGTGCATTCCAGATCCAAACACTCACTGAACCTGCCTCCACCACACTCTCATGCTGTGCATTCCAGATCCTAAACACTCACTGAACCTGCCTCCACTACACTCTCAGACAGTGCATTCCAGATCCTAAACACTCACTGAAACTTCCTCCACCACACTCTCAGACAGTGTATTCCAGATCCGAAACACTCACTGAACCTGCCTCCACTACACTCTCAGACAGTATATCCCAGATCCTAAACACTCACTGAACCTGCCTCCACTACACTCTCAGACAGTATATTCCAGATCCTGAACACTCACTGAACCTGCCTCCACTACACTCTCAGACAGTGTATTCCAGATCCAAAAAACTCACTGAACCTGCCTCCACCACACTCTCAGACAGTATATTCCTGATCGTAAACACTCACTGAACCTGCCTCCATTACACTCTCAGACAGTGCATTCCAGATCCAAACACTGACTGAACCTGCCTCAACCCACTCTCAGACAGTGTATTCCAGATCCTAAACACTCACTGAACCTGCCTCCACTACACTCTCAGACAGTGCATTCCAGATCCTAAGCACTCACTGAACCTCCCTCCACCACACTCTCAGACAGTGTATTCCAGATCCTAAACACTCACTGCACCTGCCTCCACTAGACTCTCAGACAGTATATTCCAGATCCTAAACACTCACTGAACCTGCCTCCACTACAATCGCAGACAGTGCATTCCTGATCCTAAACACTCACCGAACCTGCCTCCAGCACACTCTCAGACAGTGCATTCCTGATTCTAAACACTCACTGTACCTGCCTCCACTACACTCTCAGACAGTGCATTCCAGATCCTAAACACACACTGAACTTGCCTCCACCTCACTCTCAGACAGTGAATTCCAGATCCAAACCTTCACTGAACCTGCCTCCACTACACTCTCAGACAGTGTATTCCAGATCCTAAACACTCACTGAACCTGCCTCCACCTCACTCTCAGACAGTGAATTCCAGATCCAAACCTTCACTGAACCTGCCTCCACTACACTCTCAGACAGTGTATTCCAGATCCTAAACACTCACTGAACCTGCCTCCACCACACTCTCAGACAGTGTATTCCAGATCCAAAACACTCACTGAACCTGCCTCCACCACACTCTCAGACAGTGCATTCCAGATCCAAACACTCACTGAACCTGCCTCCACCACACTCTCATGCTGTGCATTCCAGATCCTAAACACTCACTGAACCTGCCTCCACTACACTCTCAGACAGTGCATTGCAGATCCTAAACACGCACTGAAACTTCCTCCACCACACTCTCAGACAGTGTATTCCAGATCCGAAACACTCACATAACCTGCCTCCACTACAGTCTCAGACAGTATATTCCAGATCCTAAACACTCACTGAACCTGCCTCCACTACACTCTCAGACAGTATATTCCAGATCCTGAACACTCACTGAACCTGCCTCCACCACACTCTCAGACAGTATATTCCTGATCGTAAACACTCACTGAACCTGCCTCCATTACACTCTCAGACAGTGCATTCCAGATCCTAAACACTCACTGAACCTGCCTCCACTACACTCTCAGACAGTGCATTCCAGATCCTAAGCACTCACTGAACCTCCCTCCACCACACTCTCAGACAGTGTATTCCAGATCCTAAACACTCACTGCACCTGCCTCCACTACACTCTCAGACAGTATATTCCAGATCCTAAACACTCACTGAACCTGCCTCCACTACAATCGCAGACAGTGCATTCCTGATCCTAAACACTCACCGAACCTGCCTCCAGCATACTCTCAGACAGTGCATTCCAGATCCTAAACACACACTGAACTTGCCTCCACCTCATTCTCAGACAGTGCATTCCAGATCCAAACCCTCACTGAACCTGCCTCCACCACACTCTCAGACAGTATATTCCAGATCCTAAACACTCACTGAACCTGCGTCCACTACACTCTCAGACAGTGCATTCCAGATCCAAACACTCACTGAACCTCCCTCCACCACACTCTCAGACAGTGTATTCCAGATCCTGAACACTCACTGAACCTGCCTCCACTACACTCTCAGACAGTGTATTCCAGATCCTAAACACTCACTGAACCTGCCTCCACCACACTCTCATGCTGTGCATTCCAGATTCTAAACACACACTGAACCTGCCTCCACCACACTCTCAGACAGTGCATTCCAGATCCTAAACACTCACTGAACCTGCCTCCACCATACTCTCAGACAGTATATTCCAGATCCTAAACACTCACTGAACCTGCCTCCACTACACTCTCAGACAGTATATTCCTGATCCTAAACACTCACTGAACCTGCCTCCACCACACTCTCAGACAGTGTATTCCAGATCCAAAACACTCACTGAACCTGCCTCCACCACACTCTCAGACAGTGCATTCCAGATCCAAATACTCACTGAACCTGCCTCCACCACACTCTCATGCTGTGCATTCCAGATCCTAAACACTCACTGAACCTGCCTCCACTACACTCTCAGACAGTGCATTCCAGATCCTAAACACTCACTGAAACTACCTCCACCACACTCTCAGACAGTGCATTGCCGATCCTAAACACTCACTGAAACTTCCTCCACCACACTCTCAGACAGTGTATTCCAGATCCGAAACACTCACTGAACCTGCCTCCACTACACTCTCAGACAGTATATTCCAGATCCTAAACACTCACTGAACCTGCCTCCACTACACTCTCAGACAGTATATTCCAGATCCTGAACACTCACTGAACCTGCCTCCACTACACTCTCAGACAGTGTATTCCAGATCCTAAACACTCACTGAACCTGCCTCCACCACACTCTCAGACAGTATATTCCTGATCGTAAACACTCACTGAACCTGCCTCCATTACACTCTCAGACAGTGCATTCCAGATCCAAACACTGACTGAACCTGCCTCAACCCACTCTCAGACAGTGTATTCCAGATCCTAAACACTCACTGAACCTGTCTCCACTACACTCTCAGACAGTGCATTCCAGATCCTAAGCACTCACTGAACCTCCCTCCACCACACTCTCAGACAGTGTATTCCAGATCCTAAACACTCACTGCACCTGCCTCCACTACACTCTCAGACAGTATATTCCAGATCCTAAACACTCACTGAACCTGCCTCCACTACAATCGCAGACAGTGCATTCCAGATCCTAAACACTCACCGAACCTGCCTCCAGCACACTCTCAGACAGTGCATTCCTGATTCTAAACACTCACTGTACCTGCCTCCACTACACTCTCAGACAGTGCATTCCAGTTCCTAAACACACACTGAACTTGCCTCCACCACACTCTCAGACAGTATATTCCAGATTCTAAACACTCAATGAACCTGCGTCCACTACACTCTCAGACAGTTCATTCCAGATCCAAACACTCACTGAACCTCCCTCCACCACACTCTCAGACAGTGTATTCCAGATCCTGAACACTCAATGAACCTGCCTCCACCACACTCTCAGACAGTGCATTCCAGATCCAAACACTCACAGAACCTGCCTCCACCACACTCTCAGACAGTATATTCCAGATCCGAAACACTCACTGAACCTGCCTCCACCACTCTCTCAGTCTGTGCATTCCAGATCCAAACACTCACTGAACCTGCCTCCACCACACTCTCAGACAGAGCATTCCAGATCCTAAACACTCACTGAACCTGCCTCCACCTCACTCTCAGACAGTGCATTCTGGATCGTAAACACACACTGAACCTGCCTCCACCACACTCTCAGACAGTGCATTCCGGATCCTAAACACTCACTGAACTTGCCTCCACCTCACTCTCAGACAGTGCATTCCAGATCCAAACCCTCACTGAACCTGCCTCCTCCACACTCTCAGACAGTATATTCCAGATCCAAACACTCACAGAACCTGCCTCCACCACACTCTCAGACAGTATATTCCAGATCCGAAACACTCACTGAACCTGCCTCCACTACACTCTCAGACAGTGCATTCCAGATCCAAACACTCAATGAACCTGCCTCCACCACACTCTCAGACAGTGTATTCCAGATCCTAAACACTCACTGAACCTGCGTCCACTACACTCTCAGACAGTGCATTCCAGATCCAAACACTCACTGAACCTCCCTCCACATACTCTCAGACAGTGTATTCCATATCCTGAACACTCACTGAACCTGCCTCCAACACACTCTCAGACAGTGCATTCCAGATCCAAACACTCACAGAACCTGCCTCCACCACACTCTCAGACAGTATATTCCAGATCCGAAACACTCACTGAACCTGCCTCCACCACACTCTCAGACAGTGCATTCCGGATCCTAAACACTCACTGAACCTGCCTCCACCACACTCTCAGACAGTGCATTCTGGATCTTAAACACACACTGAACCTGCCTCCACCTCACTCTCAGACAGTGCATTCCAGATCCTAAACACTCACAGAACCAGCCTCCACCACAATCGCAGACAGTGCATTCCTGATCCGAAACACTCACTGAACCTGCCTCCAGCACACTCTCAGACAGTGCATTCCAGATTCTAAACACACACTGAACCTGCCTCCACCTCACTCTCAGACAGTGCATTCCAGATCCAAACACTCACTGAACCTGCCTCCACCGCACTCTCAGACATTGTATTCCAGATCCAAAACACTCACTGAACCTGCCTCCACCACACTCTCAGACAGTGCATTCCAGATCCAAACACTCACTGAACCTGCCTCCACCACACTCTCATGCTGTGCATTCCAGATCCTAAACACTCACTGAACCTGCCTCCACTACACTCTCAGACAGTGCATTCCAGATCCTAAACACTCACTGAAACTACCTCCACCACACTCTCAGACAGTGCATTGCAGATCCTAAACACTCACTGAAACTTCCTCCACCACACTCTCAGACAGTGTATTCCAGATCCGAAACACTCACATAACCTGCCTCCACTACACTCTCAGACAGTATATTCCAGATCCTAAACACTCACTGAACCTGCCTCCACTACACTCTCAGACAGTATATTCCAGATCCTGAACACTCACTGAACCTGCTTCCTCTACACTCTCAGACAGTGCATTCCAGATCGAAACACTCACTGAACCTGCCTCAACCCACTCTCAGACAGTGTATTGCAGATCCTAAACACTCACTGAACCTGCCTCCACTACACTCTCAGACAGTGCATTCCAGATCCTAAGCACTCACTGAACCTCCCTCCACCACACTCTCAGACAGTGTATTCCAGATCCTAAACACTCACTGAACCTGCCTCCACTACACTGTCAGACAGTGCATCCCAGATCCTAAACACACACTGAACTTGCCTCCACCTCACTCTCAGACAGTGCATTCCAGATCCAAACCCTCACTGAACCTGCCTCCACCACACTCTCAGACAGTATATTCCAGATCCTAAACACTCACTGAACCTGCGTCCACTACACTCTCAGACAGTGCATTCCAGATCCAAACACTCACTGAACCTCCCTCCACCACACTCTCAGACAGTGTATTCCAGATCCTGAACACTCACTGAACCTGCCTCCACTACACTCTCAGACAGTGTATTCCAGATCCTAAACACTCACTGAACCTGCCTCCACCACACTCTCATGCTGTGCATTCCAGATTATAAACACACACTGAACCTGCCTGCACCACACTCTCATACAGTGCATTCCAGATCCAAAACACTCACTGAACCTGCCTCCACCACACTCTCAGACAGTATATTCCAGATCCTAAACACTCACTGAACCTGCCTCCACTACACTCTCAGACAGTATATTCCTGATCCTAAACACTCACTGAACCTGCCTCCACCACACTCTCAGACAGTGTATTCCAGATCCAAAACACTCACTGAACCTGCCTCCACCACACTCTCAGACAGTGCATTCCAGATCCAAATACTCACTGAACCTGCCTCCACCACACTCTCATGCTGTGCATTCCAGATCCTAAACAGTCACTGAACCTGCCTCCACTACACTCTCAGACAGTGCATTCCAGATCCTAAACACTCACTGAAACTACCTCCACCACACTCTCAGACAGTGCATTGCAGATCCTAAACACTCACTGAAACTTCCTCCACCACACTCTCAGACAGTGTATTCCAGATCCGAAACACTCACTGAACCTTCCTCCACTACACTCTCAGACAGTATATTCCAGATCCTAAATACTCACTGAACCTGCCTCCACTACACTCTCAGACAGTATATTCCAGATCCTGAACACTCACTGAACCTGCCTCCACCACACTCTCAGACAGTGTATTCCAGATCCTAAACACTCACTGAACCTGCCTCCACCACACTCTCAGACAGTATATTCCTGATCGTAAACACTCACTGAACCTGCCTCCATTACACTCTCAGACAGTGCATTCCAGATCCAAACACTGACTGAACCTGCCTCAACCCACTCTCAGACAGTGCATTCCAGATCCTAAACACTCACTGAACCTGCCTCCACTAAACTCTCAGACAGTGCATTCCAGATCCTAAGCACTCACTGAACCTCCCTCCACCACACTCTCAGACAGTGTATTCCAGATCCTAAACACTCACTGCACCTGCCTCCACTACACTCTCAGACAGTATATTCCAGATCCTAAACACTCACTGAACCTGCCTCCACTACACTTTCAGACAGTGCATTCCAGATCCTAAACACTCACTGAAACTACCTCCACCACACTCTCAGACAGTGCATTGCAGATCCTAAACACTCACTGAAACTTCCTCCACCACACTCTCAGACAGTGTATTCCAGATCCGAAACACTCACTGAACCTTCCTCCACTACACTCTCAGACAGTATATTCCAGATCCTAAACACTCACTGAACCTGCCTCCACTACACTCTCAGACAGTATATTCCAGATCCTGAACACTCACTGAACCTGCCTCCACTACACTCTCAGACAGTGTATTCCAGATCCTAAACACTCACTGAACCTGCCTCCACCACACTCTCAGACAGTATATTCCTGATCGTAAACACTCACTGAACCTGCCTCCATTACACTCTCAGACAGTGCATTCCAGATCCAAACACTGACTGAACCTGCCTCAACCCACTCTCAGACAGTGCATTCCAGATCCTAAACACTCACTGAACCTGCCTCCACTACACTCTCAGACAGTGCATTCCAGATCCTAAGCACTCACTGAACCTCCCTCCACCACACTCTCAGACAGTGTATTCCAGATCCTAAACACTCACTGCACCTGCCTCCACTACACTCTCAGACAGTGCATTCCTGATTCTAAACACTCACTGTACCTGCCTCCACTACACTCTCAGACAGTGCATTCCAGATCCAAACCCTCACTGAACCTGCCTCCACCACACTCTCAGACAGTATATTCCAGATCCTAAACACTCACTGAACCTGCGTCCACTACACTCTCAGACAGTGCATTCCAGATCCAAACACTCACTGAACCTCCCTCCACCACATTCTCAGACAGTGTATTCCAGATCCTGAACACTCACTGAACCTGCCTCCACCACACTCTCAGACAGGGCATTCCAGATCCAAACACTCACAGAACCTGCCTCCACCACACTCTCAGACAGTATATTCCAGATCCGAAACACTCACCGAACCTGCCTCCACTACACTCTCAGACAGTGCATTCCAGATCCAAACACTCAATGAACCTGCCTCCACCACACTCTCAGACAGTGTATTCCAGATCCTGAACACTCACTGAACCTGCCTCCACCACACTCTCAGTCTGTGCATTCCAGATCCAAACACTCACTGAACCTGCCTCCACCACACTCTCAGACAGTGCATTCCAGATCCTAAACACTCACTGAACCTGCCTCCACCTCACTCTCAGACAGTGCATTCTGGATCCTAAACACACACTGAACCTGCCTCCACCACACTCTCAGACAGTGCATTCCGGATCCTAAACACTCACTGAACTTGCCTCCACCTCACTCTCAGACAGTGCATTCCAGATCCAAACCCTCACTGAACCTGCCTCCACCACACTCTCAGACAGTATATTCCAGATCCTAAACACTCACTGAACCTGTGACCACTACACTCTCAGACAGTACCATTCCAGATCCAAACACTCACTGAACCTCCCTCCACCACACTCTCAGACAGTGTTTTCCAGATCCTGAACACTCACTGAACCTGCCTCCACCACACTCTCAGACAGTGCATTCCAGATCCAAACACTCACTGAACCTGCCTCCACCACACTCTCATGCCTCATGCTGTGCATTCCAGATTCTAAACACACAGTGAACCTGCCTCCACCACACTCACAGACAGTGCATTCCAGATCCTAAACACTCACTGAACCTGCCTCCACCACACTCTCAGACAGTATATTCCAGATCCTAAACACTCACTGAACCTGCCTCCACTACACTCTCAGACAGTATATTCCTGATCCTAAACACTCACTGAACCTGCCTCCACCACACTCTCAGACAGTGTATTCCAGATCCAAAACACTCACTGAACCTGCCTCCACCACACTCTCAGACATTGCATTCCAGATCCAAACACTCACTGAACCTGCCTCCACCACACTCTCATGCTGTGCATTCCAGATCCTAAACACTCACTGAACCTGCCTCCACTACACTCTCAGACAGTGCATTCCAGATCCTAAACACTCACTGAAACTACCTCCACCACACTCTCAGACAGTGCATTCCAGATCCTAAACACTCACTGAAACTTCCTCCACCACACTCTCAGACAGTGTATTCCAGATCCGAAACACTCACTGAACCTGCCTCCACTACACTCTCAGACAGTGTATTCCAGATCCTAAACACTCACTGAACCTGCCTCCACTACACTCTCAGACAGTATATTCCAGATCCTGAACACTCACTGAACCTGCCTCCACTACACTCTCAGACAGTGTATTCCAGATCCTAAACACTCACTGAACCTGCCTCCACCACACTCTCAGACAGTATATTCCTGATCGTAAACACTCACTGAACCTGCCTCCATTACACTCTCAGACAGTGCATTCCAGATCCAAACACTGACTGAACCTGCCTCAACCCACTCTCAGACAGTGTATTCCAGATCCTAAACACTCACTGAACCTGCCTCCACTACACTCTCAGACAGTGCATTCCAGATCCTAAGCACTCACTGAACCTCCCTCCACCACACTCTCAGACAGTGTATTCCAGATCCTAAACACTCACTGCACCTGCCTCCACTACACTCTCAGACAGTATATTCCAGATCCTAAACACTCACTGAACCTGCCTCCACTACAATCGCAGACAGTGCATTCCTGATCCTAAACACTCACCGAACCTGCCTCCAGCACACTCTCAGACAGTGCATTCCTGATTCTAAACACTCACTGTACCTGCCTCCACTACACTCTCAGACAGTGCATTCCAGATTTTAAACACACACTGAACCTGCCTCCACTACACTCTCAGACAGTGCATTCCAGATCCTAAGCACTCACTGAACCTCCCTCCACCACACTCTCTGACAGTGTATTCCAGATCCTAAACACTCACTGCACCTGCCTCCACTACACTCTCAGACAGTATATTCCAGATCCTAAACACTCACTGAACCTGCCTCCAATACAATCGCAGACAGTGCATTCCTGATCCTCAACACTCACCGAACCTGCCTCCAGCACACTCTCAGACAGTGCATTCCTGATTCTAAACACTCACTGTACCTGCCTCCACTACACTCTCAGACAGTGCATTCCAGATCCTAAACACGGACTGAACATGCCTCCACCTCACTCTCAGACAGTGCATTCTGGATCCTGAACACACACTGAACCTGCCTCCACCACACTCTCAGACAGTGCATTCCGGATCCTAAACACTCACTGAACTTGCCTCCACCTCACTCTCAGACAGTGCATTCCAGATCCAAACCCTCACTGAACCTGCCTCCACAACACTCTTAGACAGTATATTCCTGATCCTAAACACTCACTGAACCTGCCTCCACCACACTCTCAGACAGTATATTCCTGATCGTAAACACTCACTGAACCTGCCTCCATTACACTCTCAGACAGTGCATTCCAGATCCAAACACTGACTGAACCTGCCTCAACCCACTCTCAGACAGTGCATTCCAGATCCTAAACACTCACTGAACCTGCCTCCACTACACTCTCAGACAGTGCATTCCAGATCCTAAGCACTCACTGAACCTCCCTCCACCACACTCTCAGACAGTGTATTCCAGATCCTAAACACTCACTGCACCTGCCTCCACTACACTCTCAGACAGTGCATTCCTGATTCTAAACACTCACTGTACCTGCCTCCACTACACTCTCAGACAGTGCATTCCAGTTCCTAAACACACACTGAACTTGCCTCCACCTCACTCTCAGACAGTGCATTCCAGATCCAAACCCTCACTGAACCTGCCTCCACCACACTCTCAGACAGTATATTCCAGATCCTAAACACTCACTGAACCTGCGTCCACTGCACTCTCAGACAGTGCATTCCAGATCCAAACACTCACTGAACCTCCCTCCACCACACTCTCAGAGAGTGTATTCCAGATCCTGAACACTCACTGAACCTGCCTCCACCACACTCTCAGACAGTGTATTCCAGATCCTGAACACTCACTGAACCTGCCTCCACCACACTCTCAGTCTGTGCATTCCAGATCCAAACACTCACTGAACCTGCCTCCACCACACTCTCAGACAGTGCATTCTGGATCCTAAACACACACTGAACCTGCCTCCACCACACTCTCAGACAGTGCATTCCGGATCCTAAACACTCGCTGAACTTGCCTCCACCTCACTCTCAGACAGTGCATTCCAGATCCAAACCCTCACTGAACCTGCCTCCACCACACTCTCAGACAGTATATTCCAGATCCTAAACACTCACTGAACCTGTGTCCACTACACTCTCAGACAGTACCATTCCAGATCCAAACACTCACTGAACCTCCCTCCACCACACTCTCAGACAGTGTATTCCAGATCCTGAACACTCACTGAACCTGCCTCCACCACACTCTCAGACAGTGCATTCCAGATCCAAACACTCACTGAACCTGCCTCCACCACACTCTCATGCTGTGCATTCCAGATTCTAAACACACAGTGAACCTGCCTCCACCACACTCACAGACAGTGCATTCCAGATCCTAAACACTCACTGAACCTGCCTCCACCACACTCTCAGACAGTATATTCCAGATCCTAAACACTCACTGAACCTGCCTCCACTACACTCTCAGACAGTATATTCCTGATCCTAAACACTCACTGAACCTGCCTCCACCACACTCTCAGACAGTGTATTCCAGATCCAAAACACTCACTGAACCTGCCTCCACCACACTCTCAGACAGTGCATTCCAGATCCAAACACTCACTGAACCTGCCTCCACCACACTCTCATGCTGTGCATTCCAGATCCTAAACACTCACTGAACCTGCCTCCACTACACTCTCAGACAGTGCATTCCAGATCCTAAACACTCACTGAAACTACCTCCACCACACTCTCAGACAGTGCATTCCAGATCCTAAACACTCACTGAACCTGCCTCCACTACACTCTCAGCCAGTGCATTCCAGATCCTAAACACTCACTGAACCTGCCTCCACTACACTCTCAGACAGTGCATTCCAGATCCTAAACACTCACTGAAACTACCTCCACCACACTCTCAGACAGTGCATTCCAGATCCTAAACACTCACTGAAACTTCCTCCACCACACTCTCAGACAGTGTATTCCAGATCCGAAACACTCACTGAACCTGCCTCCACTACACTCTCAGACAGTATATTCCAGATCCTAAAAACTCACTGAACCTGCCTCCACTACACTCTCAGACAGTATATTCCAGATCCTGAACACTCACTGAACCTGCCTCCACTACACTCTCAGACAGTGTATTCCAAATCCTAAACACTCACTGAACCTGCCTCCACCACACTCTCAGACAGTATATTCCTGATCGTAAACACTCACTGAACCTGCCTCCATTACACTCTCAGACAGTGCATTCCAGATCCAAACACTGACTGAACCTGCCTCAACCCACTCTCAGACAGTGTATTCCAGATCCTAAACACTCACTGAACCTGCCTCCACTACACTCTCAGACAGTGCATTCCAGATCCTAAGCACTCACTGAACCTCCCTCCACCACACTCTCAGACAGTGTATTCCAGATCCTAAACACTCACTGCACCTGCCTCCACTACACTCTCAGACAGTATATTCCAGATCCTAAACACTCACTGAACCTGCCTCCACTACAATCGCAGACAGTGCATTCCTGATCCTAAACACTCACCGAACCTGCCTCCAGCACACTCTCAGACAGTGCATTCCTGATTCTAAACACTCACTGTACCTGCCTCCACTACACTCTCAGACAGTGCATTCCAGATTTTAAACACACACTGAACCTGCCTCCACTACACTCTCAGACAGTGCATTCCAGATCCTAAGCACTCACTGAACCTCCCTCCACCACACTCTCAGACAGTGTATTCCAGATCCTAAACACTCACTGCACCTGCCTCCACTACACTCTCAGACAGTATATTCCAGATCCTAAACACTCACTGAACCTGCCTCCAATACAATCGCAGACAGTGCATTCCTGATCCTCAACACTCACCGAACCTGCCTCCAGCACACTCTCAGACAGTGCATTCCTGATTCTAAACACTCACTGTACCTGCCTCCACTACACTCTCAGACAGTGCATTCCAGATCCTAAACACGGACTGAACATGCCTCCACCTCACTCTCAGACAGGGCATTCTGGATCCTGAACACACACTGAACCTGCCTCCACCACACTCTCAGACAGTGCATTCCGGATCCTAAACACTCACTGAACTTGCCTCCACCTCACTCTCAGACAGTGCATTCCAGATCCAAACCCTCACTGAACCTGCCTCCACCACACTCTTAGACAGTATATTCCTGATCCTAAACACTCACTGAACCTGCCTCCACCACACTCTCAGACAGTATATTCCTGATCGTAAACACTCACTGAACCTGCCTCCATTACACTCTCAGACAGTGCATTCCAGATCCAAACACTGACTGAACCTGCCTCAACCCACTCTCAGACAGTGCATTCCAGATCCTAAACACTCACTGAACCTGCCTCCACTACACTCTCAGACAGTGCATTCCAGATCCTAAGCACTCACTGAACCTCCCTCCACCACACTCTCAGACAGTGTATTCCAGATCCTAAACACTCACTGCACCTGCCTCCACTACACTCTCAGACAGTGCATTCCTGATTCTAAACACTCACTGTACCTGCCTCCACTACAATCTCAGACAGTGCATTCCAGTTCCTAAACACACACTGAACTTGCCTCCACCTCACTCTCAGACAGTGCATTCCAGATCCAAACCCTCACTGAACCTGCCTCCACCACACTCTCAGACAGTATATTCCAGATCCTAAACACTCACTGAACCTGCGTCCACTGCACTCTCAGACAGTGCATTCCAGATCCAAACACTCACTGAACCTCCCTCCACCACACTCTCAGACAGTGTATTCCAGATCCTGAACACTCACTGAACCTGCCTCCACCACACTCTCAGACAGTGTATTCCAGATCCTGAACACTCACTGAACCTGCCTCCACCACACTCTCAGTCTGTGCATTCCAGATCCAAACACTCACTGAACCTGCCTCCACCACACTCTCAGACAGTGCATTCTGGATCCTAAACACACACTGAACCTGCCTCCACCACACTCTCAGACAGTGCATTCCGGATCCTAAACACTCGCTGAACTTGCCTCCACCTCACTCTCAGACAGTGCATTCCAGATCCAAACCCTCACTGAACCTGCCTCCACCACACTCTCAGACAGTATATTCCAGATCCTAAACACTCACTGAACCTGTGTCCACTACACTCTCAGACAGTACCATTCCAGATCCAAACACTCACTGAACCTCCCTCCACCACACTCTCAGACAGTGTATTCCAGATCCTGAACACTCACTGAACCTGCCTCCACCACACTCTCAGACAGTGCATTCCAGATCCAAACACTCACTGAACCTGCCTCCACCACACTCTCATGCTGTGCATTCCAGATTCTAAACACACAGTGAACCTGCCTCCACCACACTCACAGACAGTGCATTCCAGATCCTAAACACTCACTGAACCTGCCTCCACCACACTCTCAGACAGTATATTCCAGATCCTAAACACTCACTGAACCTGCCTCCACTACACTCTCAGACAGTATATTCCTGATCCTAAACACTCACTGAACCTGCCTCCACCACACTCTCAGACAGTGTATTCCAGATCCAAAACACTCACTGAACCTGCCTCCACCACACTCTCAGACAGTGCATTCCAGATCCAAACACTCACTGAACCTGCCTCCACCACACTCTCATGCTGTGCATTCCAGATCCTAAACACTCACTGAACCTGCCTCCACTACACTCTCAGACAGTGCATTCCAGATCCTAAACACTCACTGAAACTACCTCCACCACACTCTCAGACAGTGCATTCCAGATCCTAAACACTCACTGAACCTGCCTCCACTACACTCTCAGACAGTGCATTCCAGATCCTAAGCACTCACTGAACCTCCCTCCACCACACTCTCAGACAGTGTATTCCAGATCCTAAACACTCACTGCAGCTGCCTCCACTACACTCTCAGACAGTATATTCCAGATCCTAAACACTCACTGAACCTGCCTCCACTACAATCGCAGACAGTGCATTCCTGATCCTAAACACTCACCGAACCTGCCTCCAGCACACTCTCAGACAGTGCATTCCTGATTCTAAACACTCACTGTACCTGCCTCCACTACACTCTCAGACAGTGCATTCCAGATCCTAAACACACACTGAACCTGCCTCCACTACACTCTCAGACAGTGCATTCCAGATCCTAAGCACTCACTGAACCTCCCTCCACCACACTCTCAGACAGTGTATTCCAGATCCTAAGCACTCACTGAACCTCCCTCCACCACACTCTCAGACAGTGTATTCCAGATCCTAAACACTCACTGCACCTGGCTCCACTACACTCTCAGACAGTATATTCCAGATCCTAAACACTCACTGAACCTGCCTCCAATACAATCGCAGACAATGCATTCCTGATCCTAAACACTCACCGAACCTGCCTCCAGCACACTCTCAGACAGTGCATTCCTGATTCTAAACACTCACTGTACCTGCCTCCACTACACTCTCAGACAGTGCATTCCAGATCCTAAACACTCACTGAACATGCCTCCACCTCACTCTCAGACAGTGCATTCTGGATCCTGAACACACACTGAACCTGCCTCCACCACACTCTCAGACAGTGCATTCCGGATCCTAAACACTCACTGAACTTGCCTCCACCTCACTCACAGACAGTGCATTCCAGATCCAAACCCTCACTGAACCTGCCTCCACCACACTCTCAGACAGTGCATTCCAGATCCAAACACTCACTGAACCTCCCTCCACCACACTCTCAGACAGTGTATTCCAGATCCTGAACACTCACTGAACCTGCCTCCACCACACTCTCAGACAGTGCATTCCAGATCCAAACACTCACAGAACCTGCCTCCACCACACTCTCAGACAGTATATTCCAGATCCGAAACACTCACTGAACCAGCCTCCACTACACTCTCAGACAGTGCATTCCAGATCCAAACACTCACTGAACCTCCCTCCACCATACTCTCAGACAGTGTATTCCATATCCTGAACACTCACTGAAGCTGCCTCCACCACACTCTCAGACAGTGCATTCCAGATCCAAACACTCACAGAACCTGCCTCCACCACACTCTCAGACAGTATATTCCAGATCCGAAACACTCACTGAACCTGCCTCCACTACACTCTCAGACAGTGCATTCCAGATCCAAACACACAATGAACCTGCCTCCACCACACTCTCAGACAGTATATTCCAGATCCGAAACACTCACTGAACCTGCCTCCACCACACTCTCAGACAGTGCATTCCAGATCCTAAACAGTCACTGAACCTGCCTCCACCTCACTCTCAGACAGTGCATTCTGGATCCTAAACACACACTGAACCTGCCTCCACCACACTCTCAGACAGTGCATTCCGGATCCTAAACACTCACTGAACCTGCCTCCACCACACTCTCAGACAGTGCATTCCGGATCCTAAACACTCACTGAAACTGCCTCCACCACACTCTCAGACAGTGCATTCCGGATCCTAAACACTCACTGAACCTGCCTCCACCACACTCTCAGACATTGCATTCTGGATCTTAAACACACACTGAACCTGCCTCCACCTCAGTCTCAGACAGTGCATTCCAGATCCTAAACACTCACAGAACCAGCCTCCACCACAATCGCAGACAGTGCATTCCTGATCCGAAACACTCACAGAACCTGCCTCCAGCACACTCTCAGACAGTGCATTCCTGATTCTAAACACTCACTGAACCTGCCTCCACCACACTCTCAGACAGTGCATTTCAGATTCTAAACACACACTGAACCTGCCTCCACCTCACTCTCAGACAGTGCATTCCAGATCCAAACACTCACTGAACCTGCCTCCACCACACTCTCAGACAGTGTATTCCAGATCCTAAACACTCACTGAACCTGCCTCCACCACACTCTCAGACAGTGCATTCCAGATCCAAACACTCACTGAACCTGCCTTCACCACATTCTCAGACAGTGCATTCCAGATCCTAAACACTCACTGAACCTGCCTCCACCACACTCTCATGCTGTGCATTCCAGATTCTAAACACACAGTGAACCTGCCTCCACCACACTCACAGACAGTGCATTCCAGATCCTAAACACTCACTGAACCTGCCTCCACCACACTCTCAGACAGTATATTCCAGATCCTAAACACTCACTGAACCTGCCTCCACTACACTCTCAGACTGTATATTCCTGATCCTAAACACTCACTGAACCTGCCTCCACCACACTCTCAGACAGTGTATTCCAGATCCAAAACACTCACTGAACCTGCCTCCACCACACTCTCAGACAGTGCATTCCAGATCCAAACACTCACTGAACCTGCCTCCACCACACTCTCATGCTGTGCATTCCAGATCCTAAACACTCACTGAACCTGCCTCCACTACACTCTCAGACAGTGCATTCCAGATCCTAAACACTCACTGAAACTACCTCCACCAAACTCTCAGACAGTGCATTCCAGATCCTAAACACTCACTGAAACTTCCTCCACCACACTCTCAGACAGTGTATTCCAGATCCGAAACACTCACTGAACCTGCCTCCACTACACTCTCAGACAGTATATTCCAGATCCTAAACACTCACTGAACCTGCCTCCACTACACGCTCAGACAGTATATTCCAGATCCTGAACACTCACTGAACCTGCCTCCACTACACTCTCAGACAGTGTATTCCAGATCCTAAACACTCACTGAACCTGCCTCCACCACACTCTCAGACAGTATATTCCTGATCGTAAACACTCACTGAACCCGCCTCCATTACACTCTCAGACAGTGCATTCCAGATCCAAACACTGACTGAACCTCCCTCAACCCACTCTCAGACAGTGTATTCCAGATCCTAAGCACTCACTGAACCTCCCTCCACCACACTCTCAGACAGTGTATTCCAGATCCTAAACACTCACTGCACCTGCCTCCACTACACTCTCAGACAGTATATTCCAGATCCTAAACACTCACTGAACCTGCCTCCACTACAATCGCAGACAGTGCATTCCTGATCCTAAACACTCACCGAACCTGCCTCCAGCACACTCTCAGACAGTGCATTCCTGATTCTAAACACTCACTGAACCTGCCTCCACCACACTCTCAGACAGTATATTCCTGATCGTAAACACTCACTGAACCTGCCTCCATTACACTCTCAGACAGTGCATTCCAGATCCAAACACTGACTGAACCTGCCTCAACCCACTCTCAGACAGTGCATTCCGGATCCTAAACACTCACTGAACCTGCCTCCACTACACTCTCAGACAGTGCATTCCAGATCCTAAGCACTCACTGAACCTCCCTCCACCACACTCTCAGACAGTGTCTTCCACATCCTAAACACTCTCTGCACCTGCCTCCACTACACTCTCAGACAGTATATTCCAGATCCTAAACACTCACTGAACCTGCCTCCACTACACTCTCAGACAGTGCATTCCAGATCCTAAACACACACTGAACTTGCCTCCACCTCACTCTCAGACGGTGCATTCCAGATCCAAACCCTCACTGAACCTGCCTCCACCACACTCTCAGACAGTATATTCCAGATCCTAAACACTCACTGAACCTGCCTCCACCACACTCTCAGACAGTATATTCCAGATCCTAAACACTCACTGAACTTGCCTCCACCACACTCTCAGACAGTGCATTCCAGATCCAAACACTCACAGAACCTGCCTCCACCACACTCTCAGACAGTATATTCCAGATCCGAAACCCTCACTGAACCTGCCTCCACTACACTCTCAGACAGTGCATTCCAGATTCAAACACTCAATGAACCTGCCTCCACCACACTCTCAGACAGTGTATTCCAGATCCTGAACACTCACTGAACCTGCCTCCACTACACTCTCAGACAGTGTATTCCAGATCCTAAACACTCACTGAACCTGCCTCCACCACACTCTCAGACAGTATATTCCTGATCGTAAACACTCACTGAACCCGCCTCCATTACACTCTCAGACAGTGCATTCCAGATCCAAACACTGACTGAACCTCCCTCAACCCACTCTCAGACAGTGTATTCCAGATCCTAAGCACTCACTGAACCTCCCTCCACCACACTCTCAGACAGTGTATTCCAGATCCTAAACACTCACTGCACCTGCCTCCACTACACTCTCAGACAGTATATTCCAGATCCTAAACACTCACTGAACCTGCCTCCACTACAATCGCAGACAGTGCATTCCTGATCCTAAACACTCACCGAACCTGCCTCCAGCACACTCTCAGACAGTGCATTCCTGATTCTAAACACTCACTGAACCTGCCTCCACCACACTCTCAGACAGTATATTCCTGATCGTAAACACTCACTGAACCTGCCTCCATTACACTCTCAGACAGTGCATTCCAGATCCAAACACTGACTGAACCTGCCTCAACCCACTCTCAGACAGTGCATTCCGGATCCTAAACACTCACTGAACCTGCCTCCACTACACTCTCAGACAGTGCATTCCAGATCCTAAGCACTCACTGAACCTCCCTCCACCACACTCTCAGACAGTGTCTTCCAGATCCTAAACACTCACTGCACCTGCCTCCACTACACTCTCAGACAGTATATTCCAGATCCTAAACACTCACTGAACCTGCCTCCACTACACTCTCAGACAGTGCATTCCAGATCCTAAACACACACTGAACTTGCCTCCACCTCACTCTCAGACGGTGCATTCCAGATCCAAACCCTCACTGAACCTGCCTCCACCACACTCTCAGACAGTATATTCCAGATCCTAAACACTCACTGAACCTGCCTCCACCACACTCTCAGACAGTATATTCCAGATCCTAAACACTCACTGAACTTGCCTCCACCACACTCTCAGACAGTGCATTCCAGATCCAAACACTCACAGAACCTGCCTCCACCACACTCTCAGACAGTATATTCCAGATCCGAAACCCTCACTGAACCTGCCTCCACTACAGTCTCAGACAGTGCATTCCAGATTCAAACACTCAATGAACCTGCCTCCACCACACTCTCAGACAGTGTATTCCAGATCCTGAACACTCACTGAACCTGCCTGCACCACACTCTCAGTCTGTGCATTCCAGATCCAAACACTCACTGAACCTGCCTCCACCACACTCTCAGAAATTGCATTCCAGATCCTAAACACTCACTGAACCTGCCTCCACCTCACTCTCAGACAGTGCATTCTGGATCCTAAACACACACTGAACCTGCCTCCACCACACTCTCAGACAGTGCATTCCGGATCCTAAACACTAACTGAACTTGCCTCCACCTCACTCTCAGACAGTGCATTCCAGATCCAAACACTCAATGAACCTGCCTCCACCACACTCTCAGACAGTGCATTCCAGATCCTAAACACACACTGAACCTGCCTCCACCACACTCTCAGACAGTGCATTCCAGATCCTAAACACTCACTGAACCTGCCTCCACCACACTCTCAGACAATATATTCCAGATCCTAAACACTCACTGAACCTGCCTCCAGCACACCCTCAGACAGTGCATTCCAGATCCTAAACACTCACTGAACCTGCCTCCAGCACACCCTCAGACAGTGCATTCCAGATCCTAAACACTCACTGAACCTGCCTCCACCACACTCTCAGACAGTATATTCCAGATCCTAAACACTCACTGAACCTGCCTCCACTACACTCTCAGACAGTGCATTCCAGATCCAAACACTCACTGAACCTGCCTCCACTACACTCTCAGACATTGCATTCCAGATCCAAACACTCAATGAACCTGCCTCCACCACACTCTTAGACAGTGCATTCCAGATTCTAAACACACACTGAACCTGCCTCCACCACACTCTCAGACAGTATATTCCGGATCCTAAACACTCACTGAACCTGCCCCCACTACACTCTCAGACAGTATATTCCAGACCCTGATCACTCACTGAACCTGCCTCCACCTCACTCTCAGACAGTGTATTCCAGTTCCGAAACACTCACTGAACCTGCCTCCACCACACTCTCAGACAGTGCATTCCAGATCCTAAACACTCACTGAACCTGCCTCCACCACACTCTCAGACAGTGCATTCCAGATCCTAAACACTCACTGAACCTGCCTCCACCACACTCACAGACAGTGCATTCCAGATCCAAACACTCACTGAACCTGCCTCCACCACACTCTCAGACTGTATATTCCTGATCCTAAACACTCACTGAACCTGCCTCCACGACACTCTCAGACAGTATATACTAGTTACAAAACACTCACTGAACCTGCCTCCACTACACTCTCAGACAGTATATTCCAGATCCTGAACACTCACTGAACCTGCCTCCACTACACTCGCAGACAGTGCATTCCTGATCCTAAACACTCACTGAACCTGCCTCCAGCACACTCTCAGACAGTGCATTCCTGATTCTAAACACACACTGAACATGCCTCCACCTCACTCTCAGACAGTGCATTCCAGATCCAAACACTCACTGAACCTGCCTCCACCACACTCTCAGACTGTATATTCCTGATCCTAAACACTCACTGAACCTGCCTCCACGACACTCTCAGACAGTATATACTAGTTACAAAACACTCACTGAACCTGCCTCCACTACACTCTCAGACAGTATATTCCAGATCCTGAACACTCACTGAACCTGCCTCCACTACACTCGCAGACAGTGCATTCCTGATCCTAAACACTCACTGAACCTGCCTCCAGCACACTCTCAGACAGTGCATTCCTGATTCTAAACACACACTGAACATGCCTCCACCTCACTCTCAGACAGTGCATTCCAGATCCTAAACACACACTGAACCTGCCTCCACCTCACTCTCAGACAGTGCATTCCAGATCCAAACACTCACTGAACCTGCCTCCACCACACTCTCATGCTGTGCATTCCAGATTCTAAACACACACTGAACCTGCCTCCACCACACTCACAGACAGTGCAGTCCAGATCCTAAACACTCACTGAACCTGCCTCCACCACACTCTCAGACAGTATATTCCAGATCCTAAACACTCACTGAACGTGCCTCCACTACACTCACAGACAGTGCATTCCAGATCCTAAACACTCACTGAAACTACATCCACCACACTCTCAGACAGTATATTCCTGATCCTAAACACTCACTGAACCTGCCTCCACTACACTCTCAGACAGTATATTCCAGATCCTAAACACTCACCGAACCTGCCTCCACTAGACTCTCAGACAGTGTATTCCAGATCCGAAACACTCACTGAACCTGCCTCCACTACACTCTCAGACAGTATATTCCAGATCCTAAACACTCACTGAACCTGCCTCCACTACACTCTCAGACAGTATATTCCAGATCCAAACACTCACTGAACCTGCCTCCACTACACTCTCAGACAGTGTATTCCAGATCCTAAACACTCACTGAACCTGCCTCCACTAGACTCTCAGACAGGATATTCCAGATCCAAAACACTCACTGAACCTGCCTCCACTACACTCTCAGACAGTGTATTCCAGATCCTAAACACTCACTGAACCTGCCTCCACTACACTCTCAGACAGTATATTCCAGATCCTAAACACTCACTGAACCTGCCTCCACTACACTCTCAGACAGTGCATTCCAGATCCAAACACTCACTGAACCTGCCTCCACCACACTCTCAGACAATGTATTCCAGATCCTAAACACTCACTGAATCTGCCTCTACCACACTCTCAGACAGTGCATTCCAGATCCAAACACTCACTGAACATGCCTCCACTACACTCTCAGAAAGTATATTCCAGATCCTAAACACTCACTGAAACTACCTCCACCACACTCTCAGACAGTATATTCCTGATCCTAAACACTCACTGAACACGCCTCCACTACATTCTCAGACAGTATATTCCAGATCCTGAACACTCACTGAACCTGCCTCCACTACACTCTCAGACAGTGTATTCCAGTTCCGAAACACTCACTGAACCTGCCTCCACTACACTCTCAGACAGTATATTCCAGATCCTAAACACTCACTGAACCTGCCTCCACCACACTCTCAGACACTGCATTCCAGATCCAAACACTCACTGAACCTGCCTCCACCACACTCTCAGAAAGTGCATTCCAGATCCTAAACACTCACTGAACCTGCCTCCACCACACTCTCAGACAGTGCATTCCAGACCCAAACACTCACTGAACCTGCCTCCACCACACTCTCAGACTGTATATCCCCATTTGGAAGAAAATGGGCTCATCAGTGATAGGCAACATGGTTTTGTGCAGGGAAGGTCATGTCTAACCAACTTAATAGAATTCTTTGAGGAAGTGACAAAGTTGATTGATGACGGAAGGGCTGTCGATGTCATATACATGGACTTCAGTAAGGCGTTTGATAAGGTTCCCCATGGCAGGCTGATGGAGAAAGTGAAGGCGCTTGGGGTCCAAGGTGTACTAGCTAGATGGATAAAGAACTGGCTGGGCAACAGGAGACAGAGAGTAGCAGTAGAAGGGAGTTTCTCAAAATGGAGACGTGTGACCAGTGGTGTTCCACAGGGATCCGTGCTGGGACCACTGTTGTTTGTGATATACATTAATGATTTGGAGGAAAGTATAGGTGGACTGATTGGCAAATTTGCAGACGACACTAAGATTGGTGGAGTAGCAGATAGTGAAGGGGACTGTCAGAGAATACAGCAGAATATAGATAGATTGGAGAGTTGGGCAGAGAAATGGCAGATGGAGTTCAATCAGGGCAAATGCGAGGTGATGCATTTTGGAAGATCCAATTCAAGAGTGAACTATACAGTAAATGGAAAAGTCCTGGGGAAAATTGATGTCCAGAGAGATTTGGGTGTTCAGGTCCACTGTTCCCTGAAGGTGGCAACGCAGGTAAATAGAGTGGTCAAGAAGGCATACAGCATGCTTTCCTTCATCGGACGGGGCATTGAGTACAAGAGTTGGCAGGTCATGTTACAGTTGTATAGGACTTTGGTTCGGCCACATTTGGAATACTGCGTACAGTTCTGGTCGCCACATTATCAAAAGGATGTGGATGCTTTGGAAAGGGTGCAGAGGAGGTTCACCAGGATGTTGCCTGGTATGGAGGGCGCTAGCTATGAAGAGAGGTTGAGTAGATTAGGATTATTTTCATTAGAAAGACGGAGGTTGAGGGGGGACCTGATTGAGGTGTACAAAATCATGAGAGGTATAGACAGGGTGGATAGCAAGAAGCTTTTTCCCAGAGTGGGGGTTTCAATTACTAGAGGACACGAGTTCAAAGTGAAAGGGGAAAAGTTTAGGGGGGATATGCGTGGAAAGTTCTTTACGCAGAGGGTGGTGGGCACCTGGAACGCATTGCCAGCGGAGGTGGTAGATGCGGGCACGATGGAGTCTTTTAAGATGTATCTAGACAGATACATGAATGGGCAGGTAAAAAAGAGATACAGAAGCTTAGAAAATAGGCGACATGTTTAGAGAGAGGATCTGGATCGGCGCAGGCTTGGAGGGCCGAAGGGCCTGTTCCTGTGCTGTAATTATCTTTGTTCTTTGTTCTTTGTATTCCTGATCCGAAACACTCACTGAACCTGCCTCCACTACACTCTCAGACAGTATATTCCAGATCCTAAACACTCACTGAACCTGCCTCCACTACACTCTCAGACAGTGTATTCCAGATCCTAAACACTCACTGAACCTGCCTCCACTACACTCTCAGACAGTATATACCAGATACTAAACACTCACTGAACCAGCCTCCACTACACTCTCAGACAGTATATTCTAGATCCTGAACACTCACTGAACCTGCCTCCACTACACTCGCAGACAGTGCATTCCTGATCCTAAACACTCACTGAACCTGCCTCCAGCACACTCTCAGACAGTGCATTCCTGATTCTAAACACACACTGAACCTGCCTCCACCTCACTCTCAGACAGTGCATTCCAGATCCTAAACACACACTGAACCTGCCTCCACCTCACTCTCAGACAGTATATACTAGTTACAAAACACTCACTGAACCTGCCTCCACTACACTCTCAGACAGTATATTCCAGATCCTGAACACTCACTGAACCTGCCTCCACTACACTCGCAGACAGTGCATTCCTGATCCTAAACACTCACTGAACCTGCCTCCAGCACACTCTCAGACAGTGCATTCCTGATTCTAAACACACACTGAACATGCCTCCACCTCACTCTCAGACAGTGCATTCCAGATCCTAAACACACACTGAACCTGCCTCCACCTCACTCTCAGACAGTGCATTCCAGATCCAAACACTCACTGAACCTGCCTCCACCACACTCTCATGCTGTGCATTCCAGATTCTAAACACACACTGAACCTGCCTCCACCACACTCACAGACAGTGCAGTCCAGATCCTAAACACTCACTGAACCTGCCTCCACCACACTCTCAGACAGTATATTCCAGATCCTAAACACTCACTGAACGTGCCTCCACTACACTCACAGACAGTGCATTCCAGATCCTAAACACTCACTGAAACTACATCCACCACACTCTCAGACAGTATATTCCTGATCCTAAACACTCACTGAACCTGCCTCCACTACACTCTCAGACAGTATATTCCAGATCCTAAACACTCACCGAACCTGCCTCCACTAGACTCTCAGACAGTGTATTCCAGATCCGAAACACTCACTGAACCTGCCTCCACTACACTCTCAGACAGTATATTCCAGATCCTAAACACTCACTGAACCTGCCTCCACTACACTCTCAGACAGTATATTCCAGATCCAAACACTCACTGAACCTGCCTCCACTACACTCTCAGACAGTGTATTCCAGATCCTAAACACTCACTGAACCTGCCTCCACTAGACTCTCAGACAGGATATTCCAGATCCAAAACACTCACTGAACCTGCCTCCACTACACTCTCAGACAGTGTATTCCAGATCCTAAACACTCACTGAACCTGCCTCCACTACACTCTCAGACAGTATATTCCAGATCCTAAACACTCACTGAACCTGCCTCCACTACACTCTCAGACAGTGCATTCCAGATCCAAACACTCACTGAACCTGCCTCCACCACACTCTCAGACAATGTATTCCAGATCCTAAACACTCACTGAATCTGCCTCTACCACACTCTCAGACAGTGCATTCCAGATCCAAACACTCACTGAACCTGCCTCCACTACACTCTCAGAAAGTATATTCCAGATCCTAAACACTCACTGAAACTACCTCCACCACACTCTCAGACAGTATATTCCTGATCCTAAACACTCACTGAACCTGCCTCCACTACACTCTCAGACAGTGTATTCCAGTTCCGAAACACTCACTGAACCTGCCTCCACTACACTCTCAGACAGTATATTCCAGATCCTAAACACTCACTGAACCTGCCTCCACCACACTCTCAGACACTGCATTCCAGATCCAAACACTCACTGAACCTGCCTCCACCACACTCTCAGAAAGTGCATTCCAGATCCTAAACACTCACTGAACCTGCCTCCACCACACTCTCAGACAGTGCATTCCAGACCCAAACACTCACTGAACCTGCCTCCACCACACTCTCAGACTGTATATCCCCATTTGGAAGAAAATGGGCTCATCAGTGATAGGCAACATGGTTTTGTGCAGGGAAGGTCATGTCTAACCAACTTAATAGAATTCTTTGAGGAAGTGACAAAGTTGATTGATGACGGAAGGGCTGTCGATGTCATATACATGGACTTCAGTAAGGCGTTTGATAAGGTTCCCCATGGCAGGCTGATGGAGAAAGTGAAGGCGCTTGGGGTCCAAGGTGTACTAGCTAGATGGATAAAGAACTGGCTGGGCAACAGGAGACAGAGAGTAGCAGTAGAAGGGAGTTTCTCAAAATGGAGACGTGTGACCAGTGGTGTTCCACAGGGATCCGTGCTGGGACCACTGTTGTTTGTGATATACATTAATGATTTGGAGGAAAGTATAGGTGGACTGATTGGCAAATTTGCAGACGACACTAAGATTGGTGGAGTAGCAGATAGTGAAGGGGACTGTCAGAGAATACAGCAGAATATAGATAGATTGGAGAGTTGGGCAGAGAAATGGCAGATGGAGTTCAATCAGGGCAAATGCGAGGTGATGCATTTTGGAAGATCCAATTCAAGAGTGAACTATACAGTAAATGGAAAAGTCCTGGGGAAAATTGATGTCCAGAGAGATTTGGGTGTTCAGGTCCACTGTTCCCTGAAGGTGGCAACGCAGGTAAATAGAGTGGTCAAGAAGGCATACAGCATGCTTTCCTTCATCGGACGGGGCATTGAGTACAAGAGTTGGCAGGTCATGTTACAGTTGTATAGGACTTTGGTTCGGCCACATTTGGAATACTGCGTACAGTTCTGGTCGCCACATTATCAAAAGGATGTGGATGCTTTGGAAAGGGTGCAGAGGAGGTTCACCAGGATGTTGCCTGGTATGGAGGGCGCTAGCTATGAAGAGAGGTTGAGTAGATTAGGATTATTTTCATTAGAAAGACGGAGGTTGAGGGGGGACCTGATTGAGGTGTACAAAATCATGAGAGGTATAGACAGGGTGGATAGCAAGAAGCTTTTTCCCAGAGTGGGGGTTTCAATTACTAGAGGACACGAGTTCAAAGTGAAAGGGGAAAAGTTTAGGGGGGATATGCGTGGAAAGTTCTTTACGCAGAGGGTGGTGGGCACCTGGAACGCATTGCCAGCGGAGGTGGTAGATGCGGGCACGATGGAGTCTTTTAAGATGTATCTAGACAGATACATGAATGGGCAGGTAAAAAAGAGATACAGAAGCTTAGAAAATAGGCGACATGTTTAGAGAGAGGATCTGGATCGGCGCAGGCTTGGAGGGCCGAAGGGCCTGTTCCTGTGCTGTAATTATCTTTGTTCTTTGTTCTTTGTATTCCTGATCCGAAACACTCACTGAACCTGCCTCCACTACACTCTCAGACAGTATATTCCAGATCCTAAACACTCACTGAACCTGCCTCCACTACACTCTCAGACAGTGTATTCCAGATCCTAAACACTCACTGAACCTGCCTCCACTACACTCTCAGACAGTATATACCAGATACTAAACACTCACTGAACCAGCCTCCACTACACTCTCAGACAGTATATTCTAGATCCTGAACACTCACTGAACCTGCCTCCACTACACTCGCAGACAGTGCATTCCTGATCCTAAACACTCACTGAACCTGCCTCCAGCACACTCTCAGACAGTGCATTCCTGATTCTAAACACACACTGAACCTGCCTCCACCTCACTCTCAGACAGTGCATTCCAGATCCTAAACACACACTGAACCTGCCTCCACCTCACTCTCAGACAGTGCATTCCAGATCCAAACACTCACTGAACCTGCCTCCACTACACTCTCAGACAGTATATTCCAGATCCTAAACACTCACTGAACCTGCATCCACTACACTCGCAGACAGTGCATTCCAGATCCAAACACTCACTGAACCTGCCTCCACCACACTCTCAGACAGTGCATTCCAGATCCTAAACACTCACTGAACCTGCCTCCACCACACTCTCAGACAGTGCATTCCAGATCCTAAACACTCACTGAATCTGCCTCCACCACACTCACAGACAGTGCATTCCAGATCCTAAACACTCACTGAAACTACCTCCACCACACTCTCAGACTGTATATTCCTGATCCTAAACACTCACTGAACCTGCCTCCACTACACTCTCAGACAGTGTATTCCAGATCCTAAACACTCACTGAACCTGCCTCCACTACACTCTCAGACAGTATTTTCCAGATACTAAACACTCACTGAACCTGCCTCCTCTACACTCTCAGACAGTATATTCCAGATCCTAAACACTCACTGAACCTGCCTCCAGCACAATCTCAGACAGTGTATTCCAGATCCTAAACACTCACTGAACCTGCTTCCACTACACTCTCAGACAGTATATTCCTGATCCGAAACACTCACTGAACCTGCCTCCACTACACTCTCAGACAGTGCGTTCCTGATCCAAACACTCACTGAACCTGCCTCCACCACACTCTCAGACAGTGCATTCCAGATCCAAACACTCAATGAACCTGCCTCCACTACACTCTCAGACAGTGTATTCCAGATGCTAAACACTCACTGAACCTGCCTCCACCACACTCACAGACAGTGCATTCCAGATCCTAAACACTCACTCAAACTACCTCCACCACACTCTCAGACAGTGCATTCCAGATCCAAACACTCACTGAACCTGCCTCCACCACACTCTCAGACAGTGTATTCCAGATCCTAAACACTCACTGAACCTGCCTCCACCACACTCTCAGATAGTGCATTCCAGATCCTAAACACTGACTCAAACTGCCTCCACCACACTCTCAGACAGTGTATTCCAGATCCTAAACACTCACTGAAACTGCCTCCACTACACTCTCAGACAGTATATTCCACATGCAAACACTCACTGAACCTGCCTCCACCACACTCTCAGACAGTGCATTCCAGATCCAAACACTAACTGAACCTGCCTCCACCACACTCTCAGACTGTATATTCCAGATCCTAAACACTCACTGAACCTGCCTCCACTACACTCTCAGACAGTGTATTCCAGATCCTAAACACTCACTGAACCTGCCTCCACTACACTCTCAGACAGTATATACCAGATACTAAACACTCACTGAACCTGCCTCCACTACACTCTCAGACAGTATATTCCAGATCTGAACACTCACTGAACCTGCCTCCACTACACTCGCAGACAGTGCATTCCTGATCCTAAACACTCACTGAACCTGCCTCCAGCACACTCTCAGACAGTGCATTCCTGATTCTAAACACAAACTGAACCTGCCTCCACCTCACTCTCAGACAGTGCATTCCAGATCCTAAACACACACTGAACCTGCCTCCACCTCACTCTCAGACAGTGCATTCCAGATCCAAAAACTCACTGAACCTGCCTCCACTACACTCTCAGACAGTATATTCCAGATCCTAAACACTCACTGAACCTGCATCCACTACACTCTCAGACAGTGCATTCCAGATCCAAACACTCACTGAACCTGCCTCCACCACACTCTCAGACAGTGCATTCCAGATCCTAAACACTCACTGAACCTGCCTCCACCACACTCTCAGACAGTGCATTCCAGATCCTAAACACTCACTGAATCTGCCTCCACCACACTCACAGACAGTGCATTCCAGATCCTAAACACTCACTGAAACTACCTCCACCACACTCTCAGACTGTATATTCCTGATCCTAAACACTCACTGAACCTGCCTCCACTACACTCTCAGACAGTGTATTCCAGATCCTAAACACTCACTGAACCTGCCTCCACTACACTCTCAGACAGTATTTTCCAGATACTAAACACTCACTGAACCTGCCTCCTCTACACTCTCAGACAGTATATTCCGGATCCTAAACACTCACTGAACCTGCCTCCAGCACACTCTCAGACAGTGTATTCCAGATCCTAAACACTCACTGAACCTGCTTCCAATACACTCTCAGACAGTATATTCCTGATCCGAAACACTCACTGAACCTGCCTCCACTACACTCTCAGACAGTGCGTTCCTGATCCAAACACTCACTGAACCTGCCTCCACCACACTCTCAGACAGTGCATTCCAGATCCAAACACTCAATGAACCTGCCTCCACTACACTCTCAGACAGTGTATTCCAGATGCTAAACACTCACTGAACCTGCCTCCACCACACTCACAGACAGTGCATTCCAGATCCTAAACACTCACTCAAACTACCTCCACCACACTCTCAGTCTGTGCATTCCAGATCCAAACACTCACTGAACCTGCCTCCACCACACTCTCAGAAATTGCATTCCAGATCCTAAACACTCACTGAACCTGCCTCCACCTCACTCTCAGACAGTGCATTCTGGATCCTAAACACACACTGAACCTGCCTCCACCACACTCTCAGACAGTGCATTCCGGATCCTAAACACTAACTGAACTTGCCTCCACCTCACTCTCAGACTGTGCATTCCAGATCCAAACACTCAATGAACCTGCCTCCACCACACTCTCAGACAGTGCATTCCAGATCCTAAACACACACTGAACCTGCCTCCACCACACTCTCAGACAGTGCATTCCAGATCCTAAACACTCACTGAACCTGCCTCCACCACACTCTCAGACAATATATTCCAGATCCTAAACACTCACTGAACCTGCCTCCAGCACACCCTCAGACAGTGCATTCCAGATCCTAAACACTCACTGAACCTGCCTCCAGCACACCCTCAGACAGTGCATTCCAGATCCTAAACACTCACTGAACCTGCCTCCACCACACTCTCAGACAGTATATTCCAGATCCTAAACACTCACTGAACCTGCCTCCACTACACTCTCAGACAGTGCATTCCAGATCCAAACACTCACTGAACCTGCCTCCACTACACTCTCAGACATTGCATTCCAGATCCAAACACTCAATGAACCTGCCTCCACCACACTCTTAGACAGTGCATTCCAGATTCTAAACACACACTGAACCTGCCTCCACCACACTCTCAGACAGTATATTCCGGATCCTAAACACTCACTGAACCTGCCCCCACTACACTCTCAGACAGTATATTCCAGACCCTGATCACTCACTGAACCTGCCTCCACCTCACTCTCAGACAGTGTATTCCAGTTCCGAAACACTCACTGAACCTGCCTCCACCACACTCTCAGACAGTGCATTCCAGATCCTAAACACTCACTGAACCTGCCTCCACCACACTCTCAGACAGTGCATTCCAGATCCTAAACACTCACTGAACCTGCCTCCACCACACTCACAGACAGTGCATTCCAGATCCAAACACTCACTGAACCTGCCTCCACCACACTCTCAGACTGTATATTCCTGATCCTAAACACTCACTGAACCTGCCTCCACGACACTCTCAGACAGTGTATTCCAGATCCTAAACACTCACTGAACCTGCCTCCACTACACTCTCAGACAGTATATACTAGTTACAAAACACTCACTGAACCTGCCTCCACTACACTCTCAGACAGTATATTCCAGATCCTGAACACTCACTGAACCTGCCTCCACTACACTCGCAGACAGTGCATTCCTGATCCTAAACACTCACTGAACCTGCCTCCAGCACACTCTCAAACAGTGCATTCCTGATTCTAAACACACACTGAACATGCCTCCACCTCACTCTCAGACAGTGCATTCCAGACCCTAAACACACACTGAACCTGCCTCCACCTCACTCTCAGACAGTGCATTCCAGATCCAAACACTCACTGAACCTGCCTCCACCACACTCTCATGCTGTGCATTCCAGATTCTAAACACACACTGAACCTGCCTCCACCACACTCACAGACAGTGCAGTCCAGATCCTAAACACTCACTGAACCTGCCTCCACCACACTCTCAGACAGTATATTCCAGATCCTAAACACTCACTGAACGTGCCTCCACTACACTCACAGACAGTGCATTCCAGATCCTAAACACTCACTGAAACTACATCCACCACACTCTCAGACAGTATATTCCTGATCCTAAACACTCACTGAACCTGCCTCCACTACACTCTCAGACAGTATATTCCAGATCCTAAACACTCACCGAACCTGCCTCCACTAGACTCTCAGACAGTGTATTCCAGATCCGAAACACTCACTGAACCTGCCTCCACTACACTCTCAGACAGTATATTCCAGATCCTAAACACTCACTGAACCTGCCTCCACTACACTCTCAGACAGTATATTCCAGATCCAAACACTCACTGAACCTGCCTCCACTACACTCTCAGACAGTGTATTCCAGATCCTAAACACTCACTGAACCTGCCTCCACTAGACTCTCAGACAGGATATTCCAGATCCAAAACACTCACTGAACCTGCCTCCACTACACTCTCAGACAGTGTATTCCAGATCCTAAACACTCACTGAACCTGCCTCCACTACACTCTCAGACAGTATATTCCAGATCCTAAACACTCACTGAACCTGCCTCCACTACACTCTCAGACAGTGCATTCCAGATCCAAACACTCACTGAACCTGCCTCCACCACACTCTCAGACAATGTATTCCAGATCCTAAACACTCACTGAATCTGCCTCTACCACACTCTCAGACAGTGCATTCCAGATCCAAACACTCACTGAACCTGCCTCCACTACACTCTCAGAAAGTATATTCCAGATCCTAAACACTCACTGAAACTACCTCCACCACACTCTCAGACAGTATATTCCTGATCCTAAACACTCACTGAACACGCCTCCACTACATTCTCAGACAGTATATTCCAGATCCTGAACACTCACTGAACCTGCCTCCACTACACTCTCAGACAGTGTATTCCAGTTCCGAAACACTCACTGAACCTGCCTCCACTACACTCTCAGACAGTATATTCCAGATCCTAAACACTCACTGAACCTGCCTCCACCACACTCTCAGACACTGCATTCCAGATCCAAACACTCACTGAACCTGCCTCCACCACACTCTCAGAAAGTGCATTCCAGATCCTAAACACTCACTGAACCTGCCTCCACCACACTCTCAGACAGTGCATTCCAGACCCAAACACTCACTGAACCTGCCTCCACCACACTCTCAGACTGTATATCCCCATTTGGAAGAAAATGGGCTCATCAGTGATAGGCAACATGGTTTTGTGCAGGGAAGGTCATGTCTAACCAACTTAATAGAATTCTTTGAGGAAGTGACAAAGTTGATTGATGACGGAAGGGCTGTCGATGTCATATACATGGACTTCAGTAAGGCGTTTGATAAGGTTCCCCATGGCAGGCTGATGGAGAAAGTGAAGGCGCTTGGGGTCCAAGGTGTACTAGCTAGATGGATAAAGAACTGGCTGGGCAACAGGAGACAGAGAGTAGCAGTAGAAGGGAGTTTCTCAAAATGGAGACGTGTGACCAGTGGTGTTCCACAGGGATCCGTGCTGGGACCACTGTTGTTTGTGATATACATTAATGATTTGGAGGAAAGTATAGGTGGACTGATTGGCAAATTTGCAGACGACACTAAGATTGGTGGAGTAGCAGATAGTGAAGGGGACTGTCAGAGAATACAGCAGAATATAGATAGATTGGAGAGTTGGGCAGAGAAATGGCAGATGGAGTTCAATCAGGGCAAATGCGAGGTGATGCATTTTGGAAGATCCAATTCAAGAGTGAACTATACAGTAAATGGAAAAGTCCTGGGGAAAATTGATGTCCAGAGAGATTTGGGTGTTCAGGTCCACTGTTCCCTGAAGGTGGCAACGCAGGTAAATAGAGTGGTCAAGAAGGCATACAGCATGCTTTCCTTCATCGGACGGGGCATTGAGTACAAGAGTTGGCAGGTCATGTTACAGTTGTATAGGACTTTGGTTCGGCCACATTTGGAATACTGCGTACAGTTCTGGTCGCCACATTATCAAAAGGATGTGGATGCTTTGGAAAGGGTGCAGAGGAGGTTCACCAGGATGTTGCCTGGTATGGAGGGCGCTAGCTATGAAGAGAGGTTGAGTAGATTAGGATTATTTTCATTAGAAAGACGGAGGTTGAGGGGGGACCTGATTGAGGTGTACAAAATCATGAGAGGTATAGACAGGGTGGATAGCAAGAAGCTTTTTCCCAGAGTGGGGGTTTCAATTACTAGAGGACACGAGTTCAAAGTGAAAGGGGAAAAGTTTAGGGGGGATATGCGTGGAAAGTTCTTTACGCAGAGGGTGGTGGGCACCTGGAACGCATTGCCAGCGGAGGTGGTAGATGCGGGCACGATGGAGTCTTTTAAGATGTATCTAGACAGATACATGAATGGGCAGGTAAAAAAGAGATACAGAAGCTTAGAAAATAGGCGACATGTTTAGAGAGAGGATCTGGATCGGCGCAGGCTTGGAGGGCCGAAGGGCCTGTTCCTGTGCTGTAATTATCTTTGTTCTTTGTTCTTTGTATTCCTGATCCGAAACACTCACTGAACCTGCCTCCACTACACTCTCAGACAGTATATTCCAGATCCTAAACACTCACTGAACCTGCCTCCACTACACTCTCAGACAGTGTATTCCAGATCCTAAACACTCACTGAACCTGCCTCCACTACACTCTCAGACAGTATATACCAGATACTAAACACTCACTGAACCAGCCTCCACTACACTCTCAGACAGTATATTCTAGATCCTGAACACTCACTGAACCTGCCTCCACTACACTCGCAGACAGTGCATTCCTGATCCTAAACACTCACTGAACCTGCCTCCAGCACACTCTCAGACAGTGCATTCCTGATTCTAAACACACACTGAACCTGCCTCCACCTCACTCTCAGACAGTGCATTCCAGATCCTAAACACACACTGAACCTGCCTCCACCTCACTCTCAGACAGTGCATTCCAGATCCAAACACTCACTGAACCTGCCTCCACTACACTCTCAGACAGTATATTCCAGATCCTAAACACTCACTGAACCTGCATCCACTACACTCTCAGACAGTGCATTCCAGATCCAAACACTCACTGAACCTGCCTCCACCACACTCTCAGACAGTGCATTCCAGATCCTAAACACTCACTGAACCTGCCTCCACCACACTCTCAGACAGTGCATTCCAGATCCTAAACACTCACTGAATCTGCCTCCACCACACTCACAGACAGTGCATTCCAGATCCTAAACACTCACTGAAACTACCTCCACCACACTCTCAGACTGTATATTCCTGATCCTAAACACTCACTGAACCTGCCTCCACTACACTCTCAGACAGTGTATTCCAGATCCTAAACACTCACTGAACCTGCCTCCACTACACTCTCAGACAGTATTTTCCAGATACTAAACACTCACTGAACCTGCCTCCACCACACTCTCAGACAGTATATTCCAGATCCTAAACACTCACTGAACCTGCCTCCAGCACACTCTCAGACAGTGTATTCCAGATCCTAAACACTCACTGAACCTGCTTCCAATACACTCTCAGACAGTATATTCCTGATCCGAAACACTCACTGAACCTGCCTCCACTACACTCTCAGACAGTGCGTTCCTGATCCAAACACTCACTGAACCTGCCTCCACCACACTCTCAGACAGTGCATTCCAGATCCAAACACTCAATGAACCTGCCTCCACTACACTCTCAGACAGTGTATTCCAGATGCTAAACACTCACTGAACCTGCCTCCACCACACTCACAGACAGTGCATTCCAGATCCTAAACACTCACTCAAACTACCTCCACCACACTCTCAGACAGTGCATTCCAGATCCAAACACTCACTGAACCTGCCTCCACCACACTCTCAGACAGTGTATTCCAGATCCTAAACACTCACTGAACCTGCCTCCACCACACTCTCAGATAGTGCATTCCAGATCCTAAACACTGACTCAAACTGCCTCCACCACACTCTCAGACAGTGTATTCCAGATCCTAAACACTCACTGAAACTGCCTCCACTACACTCTCAGACAGTATATTCCACATGCAAACACTCACTGAACCTGCCTCCACCACACTCTCAGACAGTGCATTCCAGATCCAAACACTAACTGAACCTGCCTCCACCACACTCTCAGACTGTATATTCCTGATCCGAAACACTCACTGAACCTGCCTCCACTACACTCTCAGACAGTATATTCCAGATCCTAAACACTCACTGAACCTGCCTCCACTACACTCTCAGACAGTGTATTCCAGATCCTAAACACTCACTGAACCTGCCTCCACTACACTCTCAGACAGTATATACCAGATACTAAACACTCACTGAACCTGCCTCCACTACACTCTCAGACAGTATATTCCAGATCTGAACACTCACTGAACCTGCCTCCACTACACTCTCAGACAGTATATTCCAGATCCTAAACACTCACTGAACCTGCATCCACTACACTCTCAGACAGTGCATTCCAGATCCAAACACTCACTGAACCTGCCTCCACCACACTCTCAGACAGTGCATTCCAGATCCTAAACACAAACTGAACCTGCCTCCACCTCACTCTCAGACAGTGCATTCCAGATCCTAAACACACACTGAACCTGCCTCCACCTCACTCTCAGACAGTGCATTCCAGATCCAAACACTCACTGAACCTGCCTCCACTACACTCTCAGACAGTATATTCCAGATCCTAAACACTCACTGAACCTGCATCCACTACACTCTCAGACAGTGCATTCCAGATCCAAACACTCACTGAACCTGCCTCCACCACACTCTCAGACAGTGCATTCCAGATCCTAAACACTCACTGAACCTGCCTCCACCACACTCTCAGACAGTGCATTCCAGATCCTAAACACTCACTGAATCTGCCTCCACCACACTCACAGACAGTGCATTCCAGATCCTAAACACTCACTGAAACTACCTCCACCACACTCTCAGACTGTATATTCCTGATCCTAAACACTCACTGAACCTGCCTCCACTACACTCTCAGACAGTGTATTCCAGATCCTAAACACTCACTGAACCTGCCTCCACTACACTCTCAGACAGTATTTTCCAGATACTAAACACTCACTGAAGGTGCCTCCTCTACACTCTCAGACAGTATATTCCAGATCCTAAACACTCACTGAACCTGCCTCCAGCACACTCTCAGACAGTGTATTCCAGATCCTAAACACTCACTGAACCTGCTTCCAATACACTCTCAGACAGTATATTCCTGATCCGAAACACTCACTGAACCTGCCTCCACTACACTCTCAGACAGTGCGTTCCTGATCCAAACACTCACTGAACCTGCCTCCACCACACTCTCAGACAGTGCATTCCAGATCCAAACACTCAATGAACCTGCCTCCACTACACTCTCAGACAGTGTATTCCAGATGCTAAACACTCACTGAACCTGCCTCCACCACACTCACAGACAGTGCATTCCAGATCCTAAACACTCACTCAAACTACCTCCACCACACTCTCAGACAGTGCATTCCAGATCCAAACACTCACTGAACCTGCCTCCACCACACTCTCAGACAGTGTATTCCAGATCCTAAACACTCACTGAACCTGCCTCCACCACACTCTCAGATAGTGCATTCCAGATCCTAAACACTGACTGAAACTGCCTCCACCACACTCTCAGACAGTGTATTCCAGATCCTAAACACTCACTGAAACTGCCTCCACTACACTCTCAGACAGTATATTCCACATCCAAACACTCACTGAACCTGCCTCCACCACACTCTCAGACAGTGCATTCCAGATCCAAACACTAACTGAACCTGCCTCCACCACACTCTCAGACTGTATATTCCTGATCCGAAACACTCACTGAACCTGCCTCCACTACACTCTCAGACAGTATATTGCAGATCCTAAACACTCACTGAACCTGCCTCCACTACACTCTCAGACAGTGCATTCCAGATCCTAAACACACACTGAACCTGCCTCCACCTCACTCTCAGACAGTGCATTCCAGATCCAAACACTCACTGAAGCTGCCTCCATTACACTCTCAGACAGTATATTCCAGATCCTAAACACTCACTGAACCTGCCTCCACTACACTCTCAGACAGTGCATTCCAGATCCTAAACACTCACTGAACCTGCCGCCACCACACTCTCAGACAGTGCATTCCAGATCCTAAACACTCACTGAACCTGCCTCCACCACACTCACAGACAGTGCATTCCAGATCCTAAACACTCACTCAAACTACCTCCACCACACTCTCAGACAGTATATTCCAGATCCTAAACACTCACTGAACCTGCCTCCACTACACTCTCAGACAGTGCATTCCAGATCCAAACACTCACTGAACCTGCCTCCACCACACTCTCAGTCAGTGTATTCCAGATCCTAAACACTCACTGAACCTGCCTCCACCACACTCTCAGACAGTGCATTCCAGATCCTAAACACTCACTGAACCTGCCTCCACCACACTCTCAGACAGTGTATTCCAGATCCTAAACACTCACTGAACCTGCCTCCACCACACTCTCAGACAGTATATTCCAGATCCGAAACACTCACTGAACCTGCCTCCACTGCCCTCTCAGAAAGTGTATTCCAGATCCTAAACACTCACTGAACCTGCCTCCACCACACTCTCAGACAGTGCATTCCGATCCTAAACACTCACTGAACCTGCCTCCACCACACTCTCAGACAGTGCATTCCAGATCCTAAATACTCACTGAACCTGCCTCCACCACACTCACAGACAGTGCATTCCAGATCCTAAACACTCACTGAAACTACCTCCACCACACTCTCAGACTGTATATTCCTGATCCTAAACACTCGCTGAACCTGCCTCCACTACACTCTCAGACAGTGTATTCCAGATCCTAAACACTCACTGAACCTGCCTCCACTAAACTCTCAGACAGTATTTTCCAGATACTAAACACTCACTGAACCTGCCTCCTCTACACTCTCAGACAGTATATTCCAGATCCTAAACACTCACTGAACCTGCCTCCACTACACTCTCAGACAGTGTATTCCAGATCCTAAACACTCACTGAACCTGCCTCCACTACACTCTCAGACAGTATATTCCTGATCCGAAACACTCACTGAACCTGCCTCCACTACACTCTCAGACAGTGCGTTCCTGATCCAAACACTCACTGAACCTGCCTCCACTACACTCTCAGACAGTGTATTCCAGATCCTAAACACTCACTGAACCTGCCTCCACCACACTCACAGACAGTCCATTCCAGATCCTAAACACTCACTGAACGTGCCTCCACTACACTCTCAGACAGTGCATTCCAGATCCAAACACTCACTGAACCTGCCTCCACCACACTCTCAGACAGTGTATTCCAGATCCTAAACACTCACTGAAACTGCCTCCACTACACTCTCAGACAGTATATTCCACATCCAAACACTCACTGAACCTGCCTCCACCACACTCTCAGACAGTGCATTCCAGATCCAAACACTAACTGAACCTGCCTCCACCACACTCTCAGACTGTATATTCCTGATCCGAACCACTCACTGAACCTGCCTCCACTACACTCTCAGACAGTGTATTCCAGATCCTAAACACTCACTGAACCTGCCTCCACTACACTCTCAGACAGTATATACCAGATACTAAACACTCACTGAACCTGCCTCCACTACACTCTCAGACAGTATATTCCAGATCCTGAACACTCACTGAACCTGCCTCCACTACACTCGCAGACAGTGCATTCCTGATTCTAAACACACACTGAACCTGCCTCCACCTCACTCTCAGACAGTGCATTCCAGATCCTAAACACACACTGAACCTGCCTCCACCTCACTCTCAGACAGTGCATTCCAGATCCAAACACTCACTGAAGCTGCCTCCATTACACTCTCAGACAGTATATTCCAGATCCTAAACACTCACTGAACCTGCCTCCACTACACTCTCAGACAGTGCATTCCAGATCCAAACACTCACTGAACCTGCCTCCACCACACTCTCAGACAATGTATTCCAGATCCTAAACACTCACTGAACCTGCCTCCACCACACTCTCAGACAGTGCATTCCAGATCCAAACACTCACTGAACCTGCCTCCACCACACCCTCAGACAGTGCATTCCAGATCCTAAACACTCACTGAACCTGCCTCCACCACACTCTCAGACAGTGCATTCCAGATCCTAAACACTCACTGAACCTGCCTCCACCACACTCACAGACAGTGCATTCCAGATCCTAAACACTCACTCAAACTACCTCCACCACACTCTCAGACAGTATATTCCAGATCCTAAACACTCACTGAACCTGCCTCCACTACACTCTCAGACAGTGCATTCCAGATCCAAACACTCACTGAACCTGCCTCCACCACACTCTCAGTCAGTGTATTCCAGATCCTAAACACTCACTGAACCTGCCTCCACCACACTCTCAGACAGTGCATTCCAGATCCTAAACACTCACTGAACCTGCCTCCACCACACTCTCATACAGTGTATTCCAGATCCTAAACACTCACTGAACCTGCCTCCACCACACTCTCAGACCGTATATTCCAGATCCGAAACACTCACTGAACCTGCCTCCACTGCCCTCTCAGAAAGTGTATTCCAGATCCTAAACACTCACTGAACCTGCCTCCACCACACTCTCAGACCGTGCATTCCAGATCCTAAACACTCACTGAACCTGCCTCCACCACACTCTCAGACAGTGCATTCCAGATCCTAAATACTCACTGAACCTGCCTCCACCACACTCACAGACTGTATATTCCTGATCCGAAACACTCACTGAACCTGCCTCCACTACACTCTCAGATAGTGTATTCCAGATCCTAAACACTCACTGAACCTGCCTCCACTACACTCTCAGACAGTATTTTCCAGATACTAAACACTCACTGAACCTGCCTCCTCTACACTCTCAGACAGTATATTCCAGATCCTAAACACTCACTGAACCTGCCTCCACTACACTCTCAGACAGTGTATTCCAGATCCTAAACACTCACTGAACCTGCCTCCACTACACTCTCAGACAGTATATTCCTGATCCGAAACACTCACTGAACCTGCCTCCACTACACTCTCAGACAGTGCGTTCCTGATCCAAACACTCACTGAACCTGCCTCCACCACACTCTCAGACAGTGCATTCCAGATCCAAACACTCACTGAACCTGCCTCCACCACACTCTCAGACAATGTATTCCAGATCCTAAACACTCACTGAACCTGCCTCCACCACACTCTCAGACAGTGCATTCCAGATCCAAACACTCACTGAACCTGCCTCCACCACACCCTCAGACAGTGCATTCCAGATCCTAAACACTCACTGAACCTGCCTCCACCACACTCTCAGACAGTGCATTCCAGATCCTAAACACTCACTGAACCTGCCTCCACCACACTCACAGACAGTGCATTCCAGATCCTAAACACTCACTCAAACTACCTCCACCACACTCTCAGACAGTATATTCCAGATCCTAAACACTCACTGAACCTGCCTCCACTACACTCTCAGACAGTGCATTCCAGATCCAAACACTCACTGAACCTGCCTCCACCACACTCTCAGTCAGTGTATTCCAGATCCTAAACACTCACTGATCCTGCCTCCACCACACTCTCAGACCGTATATTCCAGATCCGAAACACTCACTGAACCTGCCTCCACTGCCCTCTCAGAAAGTGTATTCCAGATCCTAAACACTCACTGAACCTGCCTCCACCACACTCTCAGACCGTGCATTCCAGATCCTAAACACTCACTGAACCTGCCTCCACCACACTCTCAGACAGTGCATTCCAGATCCTAAATACTCACTGAACCTGCCTCCACCACACTCACAGACTGTATATTCCTGATCCGAAACACTCACTGAACCTGCCTCCACTACACTCTCAGACAGTGTATTCCAGATCCTAAACACTCACTGAACCTGCCTCCACTACACTCTCAGACAGTATTTTCCAGATACTAAACACTCACTGAACCTGCCTCCTCTACACTCTCAGACAGTATATTCCAGATCCTAAACACTCACTGAACCTGCCTCCACTACACTCTCAGACAGTGTATTCCAGATCCTAAACACTCACTGAACCTGCCTCCACTACACTCTCAGACAGTATATTCCTGATCCGAAACACTCACTGAACCTGCCTCCACTACACTCTCAGACAGTGCGTTCCTGATCCAAACACTCACTGAACCTGCCTCCACCACACTCTCAGACAGTGCATTCCAGATCCAAACACTCACTGAACCTGCCTCCACTACACTCTCAGACAGTGTATTCCAGATCCTGAACACTCACTGAACCTGCCTCCACCACACTCACAGACAGTCCATTCCAGATCCTAAACACTCACTGAACGTGCCTCCACTGCACTCTCAGACAGTGCATTCCAGATCCAAACACTCACTGAACCTGCCTCCACCACACTCTCAGACAGTGTATTCCAGATCCTAAACAGTCACTGAACGTGCCTCCACCACACTCTCAGACACTGCATTCCAGATCCAAACACTCACTGAACCTGCCTCCATCACACTCTCAGACACTGCATTCCAGATCCTGAACACTCACTGAACCTGCCTCCACCACACTCTCAGACAGTGTATTCCAGATCCTAAACACTCACTGAACCTGCCTCCACCACACTCTCAGACAGTGCATTCCAGATCCTAAACACTCACTGAAACTGCCTCCACCACACTCTCACACAGTGTATTCCAGATCCTAAACACTCATTGAACCTGCCTCCACCACACTCTCAGACAGTGTATTCCAGATCCTAAACACTCACTGAACCTGCCTCCACCACACTCTCAGACAGTGCATTCCAGATCCTAAACACTCACTGAAACTGCCTCCACCACACTCTCACACAGTGTATTCCAGATCCTAAACACTCACTGAACCTGCCTCCACTACACTCTCAGACAGTATATTCCAGATCCAAACACTCACTGAACCTGCCTCCACCACACTCTCAGACAGTGTATTCCAGATCCTGAACACTCACTGAACCTGCCTCCATCACACTCTCAGACACTGCATTCCAGATCCAAATACTCACTGAACCTGCCTCCACCACACTCTCAGACAGTATATTCCAGATCCTAAACAATCACTGATCCTGCCTCCACTACACTCTCAGACAGTATATTCCAGATCCTAAACACGCACTGAACCTGCCTCCACTACACTCTCAGACTGTGTATTCCAGATCCTAAACACTCACTGAACCTGCCTCCACTACACTCTCAGACATTACATTCCAGATCCAAACACTGAATGAACCTGCCTCCACTACACTCCCAGACAGTATATTCCAGATACTAAACACTCACTGAACCTGCCTCCACTACACTCTCAGACAGTATATTCCAGATCCTAAACACTCACTGAACCTGCCTCCACTACACTCTCAGACAGTGTATTCCAGATCCTAAACAATCACTGAACCTGCCTCCACTACACTCTCAGACAGTATATTCCAGATCCTAAACACTCACTGAACCTGCCTCCACCACACTCTCAGACAGTGCATTCCAGATCATAAACACTCACTGAACCTACCTCCACCACACTCTCAGACAGTGTACTCCAGATCCTAAACACTCACTGAACCTGCCTCCACTACACTCTCAGACAGTATATTCCAGATCCGAAACACTCACTGAACCTGCCTCCACTGCACTCTCAGACAGTGCATTCCAGATCCAAACACTCACTGAACCTGCCTCCACCACACTCTCAGACAGTGTATTCCAGATCCTAAACACTCACTGAACCTGCCTCCACCACACTCTCAGACAGTGCATTCCAGATCCTAAACAGTCACTGAACCTGCCTCCACTACAATCTCAGACATTGCATTCCAGATCCTAAACTCTCACTGAACCTGCCTCCACCACACTCACAGACAGTGCATTCCAGATCCTAAACACTCACTGAAACTACCTCCACCACACTCTCAGACTGTATATTCCTGATCCTAAATACTCACTGAACCTGCCTCCACTACACTCTCAGACACTGTATTCCAGATCCTAAACACTCACTGAACCTGCCTCCACTACACTCTCAGACAGTATTTTCCAGATACTAAACACTCACTGAACCTGCCTCCTCTACACTCTCAGACAGTATATTCCAGATCCAAAACACTCACTGAACCTGCCTCCAGCACACTCTCAGACAGTGTATTCCAGATCCTAAACACTCACTGAACCTGCCTCCACTACACTCTCAGACAGTATATTCCTGATCCGAAACACTCACTGAACCTGCCTCCACTACACTCTCAGACAGTGCGTTCCTGATCCAAACACTCACTGAACCTGCCTCCACCACACTCTCAGACAGTGCATTCCAGATCCAAACACTCACTGAACCTGCCTCCACTACACTCTCAGACAGTGTATTCCAGATCCTAAACACTCACTGAAACTGCCTCCACCACACTCACAGGCAGTCCATTCCAGATCCTAAACACTCACTGAACGTGCCTCCACTACACTCTCAGACAGTGCATTCCAGATCCAAACACTCACTGAACCTGCCTCCACCACACTCTCAGACAGTGTATTCCAGATCCTAAACACTCACTGAACCTGCCTCCACCACACTCTCAGACAGTGCATTCCAGATCCTAAACACTCACTGAAACTGCCTCCACCACACTCTCAGACAGTATATTCCAGATCCAAACACTCACTGAACCTGCCTCCACCACACTCTCAGACAGTGTATTCCAGATCCTGAACACTCACTGAACCTGCCTCCATCACACTCTCAGACAGTGCATTCCAGATCCAAACACTCACTGAACCTGCCTCCACCACACTCTCAGACAGTATATTCCAGATCCTAAACACTCACTGAACCTGCCTCCACTACACTCTCAGACAGTATTTTCCAGATCCTAAACACTCACTGAACCTGCCTCCACTACACTCTCAGACAGTGTATTCCAGATCCTAAACACTCACTGAACCTGCCTCCACTACACTCTCAGACAGTGTATTCCAGATCCTGAACACTCACTGAACCTGCCTCCACTACACTCTCAGACAGTATATTCCAGATCCTAAACACTCACTGAACCTGCCTCCACTACACTCTCAGACAGTATGTTCCAGATACTAAACACTCACTGAACCTGCCTCCACTACACTCTCAGAAAGTATATTCCAGATCCTAAACACTCACTGAACCTGCCTCCACTACACTCTCAGACAGTGTATTCCAGATCCTAAACACTCACTGAACCTGCCTCCACTACACTCTCAGACAGTATATTCCTGATCCTAAACACTCACTGAACTTGCCTCCACTACACTCTCAGACAGTGCATTCCTGATCCTAACACTCACTGAACCTGCCTCCACCACACTCTCAGACAGTGCATTCCATATCCAAACACTCACTGAAGCTGCCTCCACTACACTCTCAGACAGTGTATTCCAGATCCTAAACACTCACTGAACCTGCCTCCACTACACTCTCAGACAGTATATTCCAGATCCGAAACACTCACTGAACCTGCCTCCACTGCACTCTCAGACAGTGCATTCCAGATCCAAACACTCACTGAACCTGCCTCCACCACACTCTCAGACAGTGTATTTCAGATCCTAAACACTCACTGAACCTGCCTCCACCACACTCTCAGACAGTGCATTCCAGATCCTAAACACTCACTGAACCTGCCTCCACCACACTCTCAGACAGTGCATTCAAGATCCTAAACACTCACTGAAACTACCTCCACCACACTCTCAGACAGTGCATTCCAGATCCAAACACTCACTGAACCTGCCTCCACTACACTCTCAGACAGTGTATTCCAGATCCTAAACACTCACTGAAACTGCCTCCACCACACTCACAGACAGTGCATTCCAGATCCTAAACACTCACTCAAACTACCTCCACCTCACTCTCAGACAGTCCATTCCAGATCCTAAACACTCACTGAACATGCCTCCACTACACTCTCAGACAGTGCATTCCAGATCCAAACACTCACTGAACCTGCCTCCACCACACTCTCAGACAGTGTATTCCAGATCCTAAACACTCACTGAACCTGCCTCCACCACACTCTCAGACAGTGCATTCCACATCCTAAACACTCACTGAAACTGCCTCCACCACACTCTCAGACAGTATATTCCAGATCCAAACACTCACTGAACCTGCCTCCACCACACTCTCAGACAGTGTATTCCAGATCCTGAACACTCACTGAACCTGCCTCCATCACACTCTCAGACAGTGCATTCCAGATCCAAACACTCACTGAACCTGCCTCCACCACACTCTCAGACAGTATATTCCAGATCCTAAACACTCACTGAACCTGCCTCCACTACACTCTCAGACAGTATATTCCAGATCCTAAACACTCACTGAACCTGCCTCCACTATACTCTCAGACAGTGTATTCCAGATCCTAAACACTCACTGAACCTGCCTCCACTACACTCTCAGACATTGTATTCCAGATCCTAAACACTCACTGAACCTGCCTCCACTACACTCTCAGACAGTATATTCCAGATCCTAAACACTCACTGAACCTGCCTCCACTACACTCTCAGACAGTATGTTCCAGATACTAAACACTCACTTAACCTGCCTCCACTACACTCTCAGACAGTATATTCCAGATCCTAAACACTCTCTGAACCTGCCTCCACTACACTCTCAGACAGTGTATTCCAGATCCTAAACACTCACTGAACCTGCCTCCACTACAGTCTCAGACAGTATATTCCTGATCCTAAACAATCACTGAACCTGCCTCCACTACACTCTCAGACAGTGCGTTCCTGATCCAAACACTCACTGAACCTGCCTCCACCACACTCTCAGACAGTGCATTCCAGATCCAAACACTCACTGAAGCTGCCTCCACTGCACTCTCAGACAGTGTATTCCAGATCCTCAACACTCACTGAACCTGCCTCCACTACACTCTCAGACAGTATATTCCAGATCCGAAACACTCACTGAACCTGCCTCCACTGCACTCTCAGACAGTGCATTCCAGATCCTGAACACTCACTGAACCTGCCTCCACCACACTCTCAGACAGTGTATTCCAGATCCTAAACACTCACTGAACCTGCCTCCACCACACTCTCAGACAGTGCATTCCAGATCCTAAACACTCACTGAACCTGCCTCCACCACACTCTCAGACAGTGCATTCCAGATCCTAAACACTCACTGAACCTGCCTCCACCACACTCACAGACAGTGCATTCCAGATCCTAAACACTCACTGAAACTACCTCCACCACACTCTCAGTCTGTATATTCCTGATCCTAAACACTCACTGAACCTGCCTCCACTACACTCTCAGACAGTGTATTCCAGATCCTAAACACTCACTGAACCTGCCTCCACTACACTCTCAGACAGTGTATTCCAGATACTAAACACTCACTGAACCTGCCTCCACTACACTCTCAGACAGTATATTCCAGATCCTAAACACTCACTGAACCTGCCTCCACTACACTCTCAGACAGTGTATTCCAGATCCTAAACACTCACTAAACCTGCCTCCACTACACTCTCAAACAGTATATTCCTGATCCTAAACACTCACTGAACCTGCCTCCACTACACTCTCAGACAGTGCGTTCCTGATCCAAACACTCACTGAACCTGCCTCCACCACACTCTCAGACAGTGCATTCCAGATCCAAACACTCACTGAACCTGCCTCCACCACAGTCTCAGACAGTGTATTCCAGATCCTAAACACTCACTGAACCTGCCTCCACTACACTCTCAGACAGTACATTCCAGATCCGAAACACTCACTGAACCTGCCTCCACTGCACTCTCAGACAGTGCATTCCAGATCCAAACACTCACTGAACCGGCCTCCACCACACTCTCAGACAGTGTATTCCAGATCCTAAACACTCACTGAACCTGCCTCCACCACACTCTCAGACACTGCATTCCAGATCCTAAACACTCACTGAACCTGCCTCCACCACACTCTCAGACAGTGCATTCCAGATCCTAAACACTCACTGAACCTGCCTCCACCACACTCACAGACAGTGCATTCCAGATCCTAAACACTCACTGAAACTACCTCCACTACACTCTCAGACAGTATATTCCTGATCCTAAACATTCACTGAACCTGCCTCCACTACACTCTCAGACAGTGTATTCCAGATCCTAAACACTCACTGAACCTGCCTCCACTACACTCTCAGACAGTATTTTCCAGATACTAAACACTCACTGAACCTGCCTCCTCTACACTCTCAGACAGTATATTCCAGATCCTAAACACTCACTGAACCTGCCTCCAGCACACTCTCAGACAGTGTATTCCAGATCCTAAACACTCACTGAACCTGCCTCCACTACACTCTCAGACAGTATATTCCTGATCCGAAACACTCACTGAACCTGCCTCCACTACACTCTCAGACAGTGCGTTCCTGATCCAAACACTCACTGAACCTGCCTCCACCACACTCTCAGACAGTGTATTCCAGATCCTAAACACTCACTGAACCTGCCTCCACCACACTCACAGACAGTGCATTCCAGATCCTAAACACTCACTCAAACTACCTCCACCACACTCTCAGACAGTCCATTCCAGATCCTAAACACTCACTGAACGTGCCTCCACTACACTCTCAGACAGTGCATTCCAGATCCAAACACTCACTGAACCTGCCTCCACCACACTCTCAGACAGTGTATTCCAGATCCTAAACACTCACTGAACCTGCCTGCACCACACTCTCAGACAGTGCATTCCAGATCCTAAACACTCACTGAAACTGCCTCCACCACACTCTCAGACAGTGTATTCCAGATCCTAAACACTCACTGAACCTGCCTCCACTACACTCTCAGACAGTATATTCCAGATCCAAACACTCACTGAACCTGCCTCCACCACACTCTCAGACAGTGTATTCCAGATCCTGAACACTCACTGAACCTGCCTCCATCACACTCTCAGACAGTGCATTCCAGATCCAAACACTCACTGAACCTGCCTCCACCACACTCTCAGACAGTATATTCCAGATCATAAACACTCACAGAACCTGCCTCCACTACACTCTCAGACAGTATATTCCAGATCCTAAACACTCACTGAACCTGCCTCCACTACACTCTCAGACAGTGTATTCCAGATCCTAAACACTCACTGAACCTGCCTCCACTACACTCTCAGACAGTATATTCCAGATCCTAAACACTCACTGAACCTGCCTCCATCACACTCTCAGACATTACATTCCAGATCCAAACACTCACTGAACCTGCCTCCACTACACTCTCAGACAGCATATTCCAGATACTAAACACTCACTGAACCTGCCTCCACTACACTCTCAGACAGTATATTCCAGATCCTAAACACTCACTGAACCTGCCTCCACTACACTCTCAGACAGTGTATTCCAGATACTAAACACTCACTGAACCTGCCTCCACTACACTCTCAGACAGTATATTCCTGATCCTAAACACTCACTGAACCTGCCTCCACTACACTCTCAGACAGTGCTTTCCTGATCCAAACACTCACTGAACCTGCCTCCACCACACTCTCAGACAGTGCATTCCAGATCCAAACACTCACTGAACCTGCCTCCACCACACTCTCAGACAGTGTATTCCAGATCCTAAACACTCACTGAACCTGCCTCCACTACACTCTCAGACAGTACATTCCAGATCCGAAACACTCACTGAACCTGCCTCCTCTGCACTGTCAGACAGTGCATTCCAGATCCAAACACTCACTGAACCTGCCTCCACCACACTCTCAGACAGTGTATTCCAGATCCTAAACACTCACTGAACCTGCCTCCACCACACTCTCAGACAGTGCATTCCAGATCCTAAACACTCACTGAACCTGCCTCCACCACACTCTCAGACAGTGCATTCCAGATCCTAAACATTCACTGAAACTACCTCCACCACACTCTCAGACTGTATATTCCTGATCCTAAACATTCACTGAACCTGCCTCCACTACACTCTCAGACAGTGTATTCCAGATCCTAAACACTCACTGAACCTGCCTCCACTACACTCTCAGACAGTATTTTCCAGATACTAAACACTCACTGAACCTGCCTCCTCTACACTCTCAGACAGTATATTCCAGATCCTAAACACTCACTGAACCTGCCTCCAGCACACTCTCAGACAGTGTATTCCAGATCCTAAACACTCACTGAACCTGCCTCCACTACACTCTCAGACAGTATATTCCTGATCCGAAACACTCACTGAACCTGCCTCCACTATACTCTCAGACAGTGCGTTCCTGATCCAAACACTCACTGAACCTGCCTCCACCACACTCTCAGACAGTGCATTCCAGATCCAAACACTCACTGAACATGCCTCCACTACACTCTCAGACAGTGTATTCCAGATCCTAAACACTCACTGAACCTGCCTCCACCACACTCACAGACAGTGCATTCCAGATCCTAAACACTCACTCAAACGACCTCCAACACACTCTCAGACAGTCCATTCCAGATCCTAAACACTCACTGAATGTGCCTCCATTACACTCTCAGACAGTGCATTCCAGATCCAAACACTCACTGCACCTTCCTCCACCACACTCTCAGACAGTGTATTCCAGATCCTAAACACTCACTGAACCTGCCTCCACCACACTCTCAGACAGTGCATTCCAGATCCTAAACACTCACTGAAACTGCCTCCACCACACTCTCAGACAGTGTATTCCAGATCCTAAACACTCACTGAACCTGCCTCCACTACACTCTCAGACAGTATATTCCAGATCCAAACACTCACTGAACCTGCCTCCACCACACTCTCAGACAGTGTATTCCAGATCCTGAACACTCACTGAACCTGCCTCCATCACACTCTCAGACAGTGCATTCCAGATCCAAACACTCACTGAACCTGCCTCCACTACACTCTCAGACAGTATATTCCAGATCCTAAACACTCACTGAACCTGCCTCCACTACACTCTCAGACAGTGTATTCCAGATCCTAAACACTCACTGAACCTGCCTCCACTACACTCTCAGACAGTATATTCCAGATCCTAAACACTCACTGAACCTGCCTCCACTACACTCTCAGACATTACATTTCAGATCCAAACACTCACTGAACCTGCCTCCACTACACTCTCAGACAGTATATTCCAGATACTAAACACTCACTGAACCTGCCTCCACTACACTCTCAGACAGTGTATTCCAGATCCTAAACACTCACTGAACCTGCCTCCACTACACTCTCAGACAGTATATTCCTGATCCTAAACACTCACTGAACCTGCCTCCACCACACTCTCAGACAGTGTATTCCAGATCCTAAACACTCACTGAACCTGCCTCCACTACACTCTCAGACAGTATATTCCAGATCCGAAACACTCACTGAACCTGCCTCCACTGCACTCTCAGACAGTGCATTCCAGATCCAAACACTCACTGAACCTGCCTCCACCACACTCTCAGACAGTGTATTCCAGATCCTAAACACTCACTGAACCTGCCTCCACCACACTCTCAGTAGTATATTCCAGATCCTAAACACTCACTGAACCTGCCTCCACCACACTCTCAGACAGTGCATTCCAGATCCTAAACACTCACTGAACCTGCCTCCACCACACTCACAGACAGTGCATTCCAGATCCTAAACACTCACTGAAACTACCTCCACCACACTCTCAGACTGTCTATTCCTGATCCTAAACACTCACTGAACCTGCCTCCACGACACTCTCAGACAGTGTATTCCAGATCCTAAACACTCACTGAACCTGCCTCCACTACACTCTCAGACAGTATTTTCCAGATACTAAACACTCACTGAACCTGCCTCCTCTACACTCTCAGACAGTATATTCCAGATCCTAAACACTCACTGAACCTGCCTCCAGCACACTCTCAGACAGTGTATTCCAGATCCTAAACACTCACTGAACCTGCCTCCAGTACACTCTCAGACAGTATATTCCTGATCCGAAACACTCACTGAACCTGCCTCCACTACACTCTCAGACAGTGCGTTCCTGATCCAAACACTCACTGAACCTGCCTCCACCACACTCTCAGACAGTGCATTCCAGATCCAAACACTCACTGAACCTGCCTCCACTACACTCTCAGACAGTGTATTCCAGATGCTAAACACTCACTGAACCTGCCTCCACCACACTCACAGACAGTGCATTCCAGATCCTAAACACTCACTCAAACTACCTCCACCACACTCTCAGACAGTCCATTCCAGATCCTAAACACTCACTGAACGTGCCTCCACTACACTCTCAGACAGTGCATTCCAGATCCAAACACTCACTGAACCTGCCTCCACCACACTCTCAGACAGTGTATTCTAGATCCTAAACACTCACTGAACCTGCCTACACCACACTCTCAGACAGTGCATTCCAGATCCTAAACACTCACTGAATCTGCCTCCACCACACTCTCAGACAGTGTATTCCAGATCCTAAACACTCACTGAACCTGCCTCCACTACACTCTCAGACAGTATATTCCAGATCCAAACACTCACTGAACCTGCCTCCACCACACTCTCAGACAGTGTATTCCAGATCCTGAACACTCACTGAACCTGCCTCCATCACACTCTCAGACAGTGCATTCCAGATCCGAACACTCACTGAACCTGCCTCCACCACACTCTCAGACAGTATATTCCAGATCCTAAACACTCACTGAACCTGCCTCCACTACACTCTCAGACAGTATATTCGAGATCCTAAACACTCACTGAACCTGCCTCCACTACACTCTCAGACAGTGTATTCCAGATCCTAAACACTCACTGAACCTGCCTCCACTACACTCTCAGACAGTATATTCCAGATCCTAAACACTCACTGAACCTGCCTCCACTACACTCTCAGACATTACATTCCAGATCCAAACACTCACTGAACCTGCCTCCACTACACTCTCAGACAGTATATTCCAGATACTAAACACTTACTGAACCTGCCTCCACTACACTCTCAGACAGTATATTCCAGATCCTAAACACTCACTGAACCTGCCTCCACTACACTCTCAGACAGCGTATTCCAGATCCTAAACACTCACTGAACCTGCCTCCACTACACTCTCAGACAGTATATTCCTGATCCGAAACACTCACTGAACCTGCCTCCACTACACTCTCAGACAGTGCGTTCCTGATCCAAACACTCACTGAACCTGCCTCCACCACACTCTCAGACAGTGCATTCCAGATCCAAACACTCACTGAACCTGCCTCCACCACACTCTCAGACAGTGTATTCCAGATCCTAAACACTCACTGAACCTGCCTCCACGACACTCTCAGACAGTATATTCCAGATCCGTGACACTCACTGAACCTGCCTCCACTGCACTCTCAGACAGTGCATTCCAGATCCAAACACTCACTGAACCTGCCTCCACCACACTCTCAGACAGTGTATTCCAGATCCTAAACACTCACTGAACCTGCCTCCACCACACTCTCAGACAGTGCATTCCAGATCCTAAACACTCACTGAACCTGCCTCCACCACACTCTCAGACAGTGCATTCCAGATCCTAAACAGTCACTGAACCTGCCTCCACCACACTCACAGACAGTGCATTCCAGATCCTAAACACTCACTGAAACTACCTCCACCACACTCTCAGACTGTATATTCCTGATCCTAAACACTCACTGAACCTGCCTCCACTACACTCTCAGACAGTATATTCCAGATCCTAAACACTCACTGAACCTGCCTCCACTACACTCTCAGACATTACATTCCAGATACTAAACACTCACTGAACCTGCCTCCTCTACACTCTCAGACAGTATATTCCAGATCCTAAACACTCACTGAACCTGCCTCCAGCACACTCTCAGACAGTGTATTCCAGATCCTAAACACTCACTGAACCTGCCTCCACTACACTCTCAGACAGTATATTCCTGATCCGAAACACTCACTGAACCTGCCTCCACTACACTCTCAGACAGTGCGTTCCTGATCCTAAACACTCACTGAACCTGCCTCCACCACACTCTCAGACAGTGCATTCCAGATCCAAACACTCACTGAACCTGCCTCCACTACACTCTCAGACAGTGTATTCCAGATCCTAAACACTCACTGAACCTGCCTCCACCACACTCACAGACAGTGCATTCCAGATCCTAAACACTCACTCAAACTACCTCCACCACACTCTCAGACAGTCCATTCCAGATCCTAAACACTCACTGAACGTGCCTCCACTACACTCTCAGACAGTGCATTCCAGATCCAAACACTCACTGAACCTGCCTCCACCACACTCTCAGACAGTGTATTCCAGGTCCTAAACACTCACTGAACCTGCCTCCACCACACTCTCAGACAGTGCATTCCAGATCCTAAACACTCACTGAAACTGCCTCCACCACACTCTCAGACAGTGTATTCCAGATCCTAAACACTCACTGAACCTGCCTCCACTACACTCTCAGACAGTATATTCCAGATCCAAACACTCACTGAACCTGCCTCCACCACACTCTCAGACAGTGTATTCCAGATCCTGAACACTCACTGAACCTGCCTCCATCACACTCTCAGACAGTGCATTCCAGATCCAAACACTCACTGAACCTGCCTCCACCACACTCTCAGACAGTATATTCCAGATCCTAAACACTCACTGAACCTGCCTCCACTACACTCTCAGACAGTATATTCCAGATCCTAAACACTCACTGAACCTGCCTCCACTACACTCTCAGACAGTGTATTCCAGATCCTAAACACTCACTGAACCTGCCTCCACTACACTCTCAGACAGTATATTCCAGATCCTAAACACTCACTGAACCTGCCTCCACTACACTCTCAGACAGTGTATTCCAGATCCTAAACACTCACTGAACCTGCCTCCACTACACTCTCAGACAGTATATTCCAGATACTAAACACTCACTGCGGTGCTAATCACTTCGCCACTGTGCCACATAAAAGGTTATTGTGCAAAGTAGGAGCTCATGGTGTAGAATGTAACACATTAGCATGGATAGAAGATTGGCTGGCTGGCAGAAAACAGAGAGTATGCATAAATGGGTCCTTAGGGTGGCACAGTGGCACAGTGGTTTGCACTGTAGCCTCACAGCTCCAGCGATCCGGGTTCGATTCTGGGTATTGCCTGTGTGGAGTTTGCAAGTTCTCACTGTGACCGCGTGGGTTTCTGCCGCGTGCTCCAGTTTCCTCCCACAGCCAAAGACTTGCAGGTGATATGTAGATTGGCCATTATAAATTGCCCCTTGTAGATGGTAGGAGAATGGTGGGATGAGACGTGAAGGCTCAGTTAGGGCGCTTGAGAGTTACAAGCTAGCCAGGAAGGATCTAAAGTGAGTGCTAAGAAGAGCAAGGAGAGGACACGAGAAGTCATTGGCGGATAGGATCAAGGAAAACCCTAAGGCTTTCTATAGGTATATCAGGAATAAAAGAATGACTAGAGTTAGATTAGGGCCAATCAAGGATAGTAGTGGGAAGTTGTGTGTGGAATCAGAGGAGATAGGGGAAGTGTTAAATGAATATTTTTCGTCAGTATTTACAGTAGAGAAAGAAAATGTTGTCGAGGAGAATACTGAGATTCAGACTACTAGGCTTGATGGGATTGAGGTTCACAAGGAGGAGGTGTTAGCAATTTTGGAAAGTGTGAAAATAGATAAGTCCCCTGGGCCAGATGGGATTTATCCTAGGATTCTCTGGGAAGCCAGGGAGGAGATTGCAGAGCCTTTGTCCTTGATCTTTATGTCGTCATTGTCGACAGGAATAGTGCCGGAAGACTGGAGGATAGCAAATGTTGTCCCCTTGTTCAAGAAGGGGAGTAGAGACAACCCTGGTAATTATAGACCTGTGAGCCTTACTTCGGTTGTGGGTAAAATGTTGGCAAAGGTTATAAGAGACAGGATTTATAATCATCTTGAAAAGAATAAGTTCATTAGCGATAGTCAGCACGGTTTTGTGAAGGGTAGGCCGTGCCTCACAAACCTTATTGAGTTTTTTGAGAAGGTGACCAAACAGGTGGATGAGGGTAAAGCAGTGGATGTGGTGTATATGGATTTCAGTAAGGCGTTTGATAAGGTTCCCCACGGTAGGCTATTGCAGAAAATACGGAAGTATGGGGTTGAAGGTGATTTAGAGCTTTGGATCAGAAATTGGCTAGCTGAAAGAAGACAGAGGGTGGTGGTTGATGGCAAATGTTCATCCTGGAGTTTAGTTACTAGTGGTGTACCGCAAGGATCTGTTTTGGGGCCACTGCTGTTTGTCATTTTTATAAATGACCTGGAAGAGGGTGCAGAAGGGTGGGTTAGTAAATTTGCGGATGACACGAAGTTCGGTGGAGTTGTGGATAGTGCCGAAGGATGTTGTAGGGTACAGAGGGACATAGATAGGCTGCAGAGCTGGGCTGAGAGATGGCAAATGGAGTTTAATGCGGAAAAGTGTGAGGTGATTCACTTTGGAAGGAGTAACAGGAATGCAGAGTACTGGGCTAATGGGAAGACTCTTGGTAGTGTAGATGAACAGAGAGATCTTGGTGTTCAGGTACATAAATCCCTGAAAGTTGCTACCCAGGTTAATAGGGCTGTTAAGAAGGCATATGGTGTGTTAGCTTTTATTAGTAGGGGGATCGAGTTTCGGAGCCACGAGGTCATGCTGCAGCTGTACAAAACTCTGGTGAGACCGCACCTGGAGTATTGCGTGCAGTTCTGGTCACCGCATTATAGAAAGGATGTGGAAGCTTTGGAAAGGGTGCAGAGGAGATTTGCTAGGATGTTGCCTGGTATGGAGGGAAGGTCTTACGAGGAAAGGCTGAGGGACTTGAGGTTGTTTTCGTTGGAGAGAAGGAGGAGGAGAGGTGACTTAATAGAGACATATAAGATAATCAGAGGGTTAGATAGGGTGGATAGTGAGAGTCTTTTTCCTCGGATGGTGATGGCAAACACGAGGGGACATAGCTTTAAGTTGAGGGGTGATAGATATAGGACAGATGTCAGAGGTAGTTTCTTTACTCAGAGAGTAGTAGGGGCGTGGAACGCCCTGCCTGCAACAGTCGTCGACTCGCCAACTTTAAGGGCATTTAAGTGGTCATTGGATAGACATATGGATGAAAATGGAATAGTGTAGGTCAGATGGTTTCACAGGTTGGCGCAATATCAAGGGCCGAAGGGCCTGTACTGCGCTGTAATGTTCTAATTCTAATGGGATTCATGTCGGATTAGTATAAATGGGTGGTTGATGATCAGCACAGACTTGGTGGGCCGAAGAGCCTGTTTCAGTTCTGTATCTCTAAATAAATAAAGAAAATATTTTCTGAGCGGCAGGATGTGACGAGTGGAGTCCCGCAGCGGTCAGTGCTGGGGCCTCAACTTTTTCCAATTTATATTAATGACTTAGATGAGGGGAGTGATGGCATGGTAGCTAAATTTGCAGATGACACAAAGATAGGTAGCAAAGTATGTTGTGAAGAGCACATAAGGAGGTTGCAGCCCGATATCGATAGGTTGAGTGAGTGGGAAAAAATCTGGCAGATGGAGTATAATGTGGGAAATTGTGGAGGTGTTCACTTTGGCAGGAAGAATAAAAAAGCAGAGTATTACTTAAACGGAGAATGACTGCAGAATTCTGAGGGACAGAGGGATCTCGGTGTTCCAGTGCACGAGTCACAGAAAGTTAGTATGCAGTTACAGCAAGTAATAAAGAAGGCTAATGGAATGCTATCCTTTATTACAAGAGGAATTGAAAATAAAAGTAAGGATGTTATGCTTCAGTTATACAGGGCATTGGTGAGATCACCTCTCAGATCTTATAGTTTCCTTGACCAAAGTTGCCACTCCCCCTCCTTTCTTATCCCCATCCCTATCTCGTCTGAAAACCCTGTAACCAGGAACGCAGTGCTGCCATTCTTGTCCCTCCTGAAGCCATGTTTCTGTAATAGTTATGATATCATACTGCCACGTGTCTATCTGTGCCCTCAGCTCATCTGCTTTATTTGCTATCCTCCTTGCATTGAAATAGATACCCTGAGCGCTGCCAAACTCTCTTTTTTTCACTTTCTCACCTTTGTTTCCTCTGCCTTCCAGACTCCTCCACTAATTTTCTGCCTTCCATTTTCATTTCTGATTTTGTCTACAGCTGAGTCTACCCTCAGGTCCCCATCCCCCTGCCAAACTAGTTTAACCCCTTCCCATGACTATTGAATCTCTTATCACTTCTGCTCTTCCAGTCTTCCTTGTGCCCCCCTGTGCAGCTGAGCCACCCATGGTACCATGGTCTTGGCTCTGGCTGCACTCCCCAGATGAACTATCACCTTCCTCAGTTTTCAGAAATGAATTCAGGATCTGTGTGTCCTTGGACCTGAATTACAAAAGGTCAGCAGGGATGTACAGCAGGTAATTAGGAAGACAGATAGAATGTTGGCTTTTATTGCAAGGGGGGTGGAGTATCAAAGTAGGGAAGTCTTGCTACAACTTTACTGGGCATTGGTGAGACCGCACCGAGAGTACTGCGATTGGCAGAGCAGGTTCGAGGGGCCGAGTGACCTACTCCAGCCCCTCATTCGTATGTTCGTGTGTTTCAAAATAAGGGGTCTCCCAATTAAAATGGAGATGAAGAGGAATTTCTTCTCTCAGAGGGTCGTTAATCTTTGGAATTCTGTTCTCCAGACAGCATTGGAGGCTGGTCATTCAATATATTCAAGGCTGAGTTAGACAGGTTTTTGATCCACAAGGTTATGGGGGGTGGGGGGGGGGGGGGCGCGTGCAGGCAGGAAAGTGGAGTTAAGGCCACAATCAGATCTGCTATTATCTTAATGAATGGCAAGGCAGGCTCGAGGGGCCGAATGGCTTATGCCTGCTCTTATTTCTTATATTCTTATGGTCTCCTCTTGTGCTGTAGTATTCTATGATTCTATGACTGTTGTCTCCAGGATGGTATTGAGCTTCTTTACAATATTTTATTGTGTCAAAAATGAGCCTTGGAAAACATGTTTGATTGGATAATAATTTGGGATATATGGAGTTCAAAGCAGTGAGGGCCTCAGTGTTTAAACTGGGAAAATCAATTAACTGGGAATTGTCAGAACTTCCAAACTGCAAAGCCCAGGTTCAATTTGTAAAATAACTTCACACAAACGCCTGGCCTCTCACTGTTTGATATTTTTAACTGCATTGAGTAAAATGCTCGTTGCTGAATTACTTTCATTAAAATCTGAGCGCGATAAAAACGGCGAAAATAATCTCAGAGGTATCCAATGTTTGCGCAGCGCAGCGCAGCTCCGCCCCCTCCCTCTGGTTCGGCAACGTTCGGGATCACTCGGGCCGGCGGGAGGGATCGGTAAGAGTCGTGCCGGCGGGAGGGTTCGGGAAGTGTCGTGCCGGCGGGAGGGTTCGGGAAGTGTCGTGCCGGCGGGAGGGTTCGGGAAGTGTCGTGCCGGCGGGAGGGTTCGGGAAGTGTCGTGCCGGCGGGAGGGTTCGGGATCACTCGGGCCGGCGGGAGGGTTCGGGATCACTCGGGCCGGCGGGAGGGATCGGTAAGAGTCGTGCCGGCGGGTGGGTTCGGGAAGTGTCGTGCCGGCGGGAGGGTTCGGGAAGTGTCGTGCCGGCGGGAGGGTTCGGGAAGTGTCGTGCCGGCGGGAGGGTTCGGGAAGTGTCGTGCCGGCGGGAGGGATCGGTAAGAGTCGTGCCGGCGGGAGGGTTCGGGAAGTGTCGTGCCGGCGGGAGGGTTCGGGATCACTCGGGCCAACGGGAGGGTTCGGGATCACTCGTGCCGGCGGGAGGGTTCGGGATCACTCGTGCCGGCGGGAGGGTTCGGGATCACTCGGGCCGGCGGGAGGGTTCGGGAGTGGTCGTGCGTCGCTCGGCGAAGGGGCGATGGAGGCGAAGGGAATCGGCATGGAGTCGCCTGAAGTGACGGCGGTTTCGGTGATGGGGGAAGAGCAGATCGAGATCCCCGAGCAGCTGCCGAGTGCGGACGAGGGCAGCTTCGCAGGCGAGTGCGGCCGGGGAGGGATGGGGGAGGGGGAGCAGCGCCAGAAAGTGAATACGATGAGAAACCGGGCGGTTGATAAAACAATAAATAAAATTAAATGAAGCGAGGCAGCGGCGGCTTCCCGGCCGGATCAGAGTCGGGGTGCGCCAGGAAAAGCCGAGCGGAGCCGAGCAGGCCCGAAGCGGTTCGGCTGTCGTTGCCGCCTCTCGGCAACTCGCGAGCCCGCTTGAATTGCCCGCTGACCGATATTGTATGTTTAAAGGCGGTGGAGCCGCCCTGCCCGGGAAACCCGCCTGATTCCCGCCCGCACATCAGCGGCAGGAGGGGAGAGCGCGGGGGGAGTGGGTGTGGGGGGAGTGGGTGTGGGGGGTACTGGGGGGGGCGAGTGGGTGGGGGGGGCGCGGGGGGAGTGGTTGTGGGGGGAGTGGGAGTAGGGGGTACTGGGGGGGGGGGCGAGTGGGTGGGGGGGGCGCGGTGGGAGTGGGTGTGAGGGGGAGTGGTTGTGGGGGGTACTGGGGGGGGCGAGTGGGTGGGGGGGCGCGGGGGGAGTGGGTGTGGGGGGGAGTGGTTGTGGGGGGAGTGGGAGTAGGGGGTACTGGGGGGGGTGCGGGTGTGGGGGGGAGTGGTTGTGGGGGGTATTGGGGGGAGTGGGAGTGGGGGGTACTGGGGGGGGCGCGGGTGTGGGGGGGGGCCCGGGGGGAGTGGGTGTGGGGGGTATTGGGGGGAGTGGGTGTGGGAGGTACTGGGGGTGGGGAGTGGGTGTGGGGGGGGTGCGGGGGGAGTGGGTGTGGGGGGAGTGGGAGGTACTTGGGGGGGGGGGAGTGGTTGTGGGGGGAGTGGGAGTAGGGGGGAGTGGGGGTGCGGGGGGAGTGGGTGTGGGGGGGAGTGGTTGTGGGGGCGAGTGGGTGTGGGGGGAGTGGGAGTAGGGGGTACTGGGGGGGGAGTGGGTGTGGGGGGGGGCACGGGAGGAGTGGGTGTGGGGGGCGCGGGGGGAGTGGGTGTGGGGTGTATTGGGGGGGAGTGGGTGTGGGGGGAGTGGGAGTAGGGGGTACTGGGGGGGGAGTGGGAGTAGGGGGTACTGAGGGGTTGTGTATGTGAGGTGTGGGTGTGGGTGTGGGGGGGAGTGGGTGTGGGGGGAGTGGGAGTAGGGGGTACTGGGGGGGGAGTGGGAGTAGGGGGTACTGAGGGGTTGTGTATGTGAGGTGTGGGGGGGAGGGGGAGTGGGTGTGTGTATGGGGTAGTAGGAAAGAGGGGGTGCTGGTGGGGGGGGTTACGGGGGGGAGTGGGTTTGGGGAGGCACTGGGGGGAGTGGGGCTGGGGGGTATGGGGGTAGAGTCAGTGTGTGGGAGGTACGGTGGGGAGTGGGTGTGGGGGGAGAGGACGGGGTGAGGAGGGACTGGAGTGAAGGGTATCTGGGGGTGGGGTCTAATGGGGGTCCAGGCATACTGAACTCACAGAATTGTTACGGTGCAGAAGGAACCATTCGGCCCATCGTGTCTGCACTGGCTCTCTGAAGGAACAATTCACCTTGCCACGCCACCACCTTCTCCCCTTAACCCTGCACATTCTTCCTTTTCATATTGCAGTCGGATTCCTTTTTGAATACTTCAATTGAACCTGACTCCACCAGTGAGGAGTGGCAGCATTTATGGGGAAATGGAAGGGGATTGGAAGTACAGAGCGGGAAGGGAACACTGAAGGGGATTTAATGCTACAATCTTTCAGCCATAACATTCTAACTAGAGTAAAAAGTGCTGCCAGCTGAGCAAGGAAAGTCTGATTCTTTTTCAAAAGTTACTAATTTTCTTTCTATAATTTTATGGTGGAACAGGGAACTTGGCAATAAAACTGACAATATGAGCAGAAGTATGTTCAAGTGTCAGGGTTTAGTCACTAGGCTAATTTACTGTATTGGTGGCAACATACTTTAAAGTTGCCTGATGTTTTAATTCACTACCTCCAATTATTGCCACAACTCCTAGCTGATTGCAGCTTCCTTGTTCTCTGGTTCAAAGTGCTTTCTGCACTCATGACCCCCAATTTGGAGGTACAGAATCAGTAGAGTCAAACATGGGCAAGCAATCCTCCTGCTAATGACCACCTACACCATTTCCCTCGGTGGTGTAGTGGTGATGTCATTGGATTAATAACCTGGAGGCCTAGGCTAATGTCCTTGGGACATGAATTCAAATCCCACAATGGCAGCTGGTGGATTTTAAATTTGATTAATTGATACATTTAATTAATAAAAAATCTGGAATTGAAAGCTAGTCTTAATATGGTATCATAAAACTATCATTGATTGCTGTAAAAACACATCTGGTTCACTAGTATAAAAGCAAAATACTGTGGATGCTGGAAATCTGAAACAAAAACAAGAAATGCTGGAATCACTCAGCAGGTCTGGCAGCATCTGTGGAAAGAGAAGCAGAGTTAACGTTGAGCTCTTCTTCCGTCGCCTCCGCCTCCGGGCTCACTTCTTCGACCAGGAGTCCACCCCCCGACCAGCAGACCCATTCACCCGCCTCCAGCATTCTCCCTCTACCTGGACCCCTCCCCCTGGCCTCTTACCCGCTCTTGATCTCTTCGTTGAAAACTGTCGGCGAGACATTGGTCGTCTCAATTTCTCTGCCCCCCTCACTCACTCTAACCTGTCCCCCTCTGAACTTGAGGCACTCCGTTCTCTCAGGTCTAACCCCGACATGGTCATTAAACCTGCAGACAAGGGTGGTGCTGTTGTATGGCGTACCGACCTCTACCTTGCAGAAGCTCAACGCCAACTCACAGACACCTCTTCCTACCTCCCCCTGGACCATGACCCCACCACCGAACATCAAGCCACCGTCCAAAGGACTGTCACTGACCTCATCTCCTCTGGAGATCTTCCCTCTACGGCTTCCAACCTCATAGTCCCACAACCCCGGACAGCCTGCTTCTACCTCCTTCCCAAAATCCACAAACGGGACTGTCCCGGCAGACCCATTGTGTCAGCCTGCTCCTGCCCCACTGAACTTATTTCTTTCTATCTAGACTCTATCTTTTCTCCGCTGGTCCAGTCTCTTCCCACCTACATCCGTGACTCTTCTGATGCCCTACGTCATTTTGACAATTTCCAGTTTCCTGGTCCCAACCGCCGCCTCTTCACTATGGACGTCCAATCGCTCTACACCTCCATCCCCCATCAGGATGGTTTGAGGGCTCTCCGCTTCTTCCTGGAACAGAGGCCCAACCAGTCCCCATCCACCACCACCCTCCTCCGCCTGGCTGAACTTGTTCTCACATTGAACAACTTCTCCTTCAACTCCACACACTTCCTTCAAGTAAAAGGTGTCGCTATGGGTACCCGCATGGGTCCTAGTTATGCCTGTCTTTTTGTGGGATATGTCGAGCTTTCTTTGTTCCAGTCCTACTCAGGCCCCCTCCCCCAACTCTTTTTCCGGTACATTGATGACTGTATTGGTGCCGTTTCCTGCTCCCGCCCCGAACTAGAAAACTTTATCAACTTTGCTTCCAATTTCCACCCTTCTCTCACCTTTACATGGTCCATCTCTGACACTTCCCTTCCCTTCCTCGACTTCTCTGTCTCCATCTCTGGGGATAGGTTGTCTACCAATATCCATTATAAGCCCACCGACTCCCACAGCTACCTCGACTACACTTCTTCACACCCTACCTCCTGTAAGGACTCCATTCCATTCTCCCAGTTTCTCCGTCTCCGACGCATCTGCTCTGATGATGCTACCTTCCATGACGGTGCTTCTGATATGACCTCCTTTTTCCTCAACCAAGGATTTCCCCCCACTGTGGTTGACAGGGCCCTCAACCGTGTCCGACCCATTCCCCGCACCTCTACCCTCACCCCTTCCCCTCCCTCCCAGAACCGTGACAGGGTTCCCCTTGTCCTCACTTTTCATCCCACCAGCCTCCATATCCAAAGGATCATCCTCCACCATTTTCACCACCTCCAGCGTGATGCCACTACCAGTCACATCTTCCCCTCCCTTCCCCTGTCAGCATTCCGAAGGGATCGTTCCCTCCGCCACACCCTGGTCCACTCCTCCATTACCCCCACCACCTCGTCCCCGTCCCAGGGCACCTTCCCCTGCAATCGCAGGAGGTGTAATACCTGCCCATTTACCTCCTCTCTCCTCACTATCCCAGGCCCCAAACACTCTTTTCAGGTGAAGCAGCGATTTACTTGTACTTCTTTCAATGTAGTATACTGTATTCGCTGCTCACAGTGTGGTCTCCTCTACATTGGGGAGACCAAGCGCAGACTGGGTGACCGCTTTGCGGAACATCTCCGCTCAGTCCGCAAGCAGGACCCTGAGCTTCCGGTTGCTTGCCATTTCAACACTCCCCCCTGCTCTCATGCTCACATCTCTGTCCTGGGATTGCTGCAGTGTTCCAGTGAACATCAACGCAAGCTCGAGGAACAGCATCTCATCTACCGATTAGGCACACTACAGCCTGCCGGACTGAACATTGAGTTCAATAATTTCAGAGCATGACAGCCCCCCATTTTACTTTCATTTTTAGTTGTTTTTTCTTCCTTTTTTTTTACATTCTTTTTTACATTTTTTACTATCTTTTTTTGCATTTATTTCATTTCATCTTAGTTTGTTCAGTTTGCTTACCCACTGTTTTTTTCAGGTTTTTTTTCATGTTTGCACTTGCTGCTGTTCAATGTTCAGTGTATTCACACTTAATCTGTACTAATGCTTTGTCTTTCAACACGCTATTAACATATTGTTTGCCTTTGCTCTGTGACCTTTTGGTCAGCTATGTGGCCAGGTCCAATCTGCACCTTCTCCTTTGTTATCTCTTGCCCCACCCCCACCTCACTTGCTTATAATCTGTGACTTTTCTAATCTTTGTCAGTTCCGAAGAAGGGTCACTGACCCGAAACGTTAACTCTGCTTCTCTTTCCACAGATGCTGCCAGACCTGCTGAGTGATTCCAGCATTTCTTGTTTTTGTTTCTGGTTCACTAATGTTCCTTTAGGAAGGAAATCTGCCATCCTTACCTGGTCTGGCCTACATGTGAATTCAGACCACAGCAATGTGGTTGACTCTTAACCGCCCTCTGAAATAGCCTAGCAAGCCATTCAGTTCAAGGGCATCTAGGGACAAATGCTGGCCTTGTCTACGACGCAAACCTCCCATGAATGAATGAAAAAAGCTGATGAATCAGTCCTCCTCCATGTTGAACACAACTTGGATGAAGCACTGAGGGTAACAAGGGCACAGAATGCACTCTGAGTGACTTCAGTGTCCATCAGCAAGAGTGGCTTGGTGGCACTACTACTGACCAAGCTGGCTGTGTCCTAAAGGACATATCTGTCAGACTGGGCCTGTAGCAGGTGGTGAGAGAACCACCAAGAGGGAAAAACCTACTTAAACTCATCCTCACCAGTCTACCTGCTGCATATGCATCTGTCCATGACAGTGTTGGTAGGAGTGACCACCGCACAGTCCTTGTGCAGACCAAACCTGTCTTTGCACCGAGGAGATCATCCACCGTGTTGTGTATCACTACTGCCCTCCTATTTAGGATAGATTCAGAACAGATCTAGCAACTCAAAATTGGGCATGCATGAGGCGCTTTGGACCATCAGCAGCAGCAGAATTGTACTTAAGCACAATCTGTAACCTCATGGTCTGGCATATCCCCCACTCTACCATTACCATCAAGCTGGGGGACCAACCCTGGTTCAATGAATGGTGCAGGAGGGTATGCCAGGAGCAGCACTAGGCATATCTCAAAATGAGGTGTCAACCTGGTGAAGCTACAATCCAGGACTATGTGCATGCTCAACAACAGAAGCAGCATGCGATAGACAGAGATAAGCGATCCCATAGCCAATGGATCAGATCTAAGCTCTGCAGTCCTGCCACATCCAGTCGTGAATGGTGGTGACAATTAAACAACTAACTGGAGGAGGAGGTTCCAAAAACATCCCCATCCTCAATGATGGTGGAACCAAGCACATGAGTGCAAAAGGCAAAGTTGAAGCACTCACAACCATCTTCAGCCAGAAGTGCTGAGTGGATAATCTATCTCAGTCTCCTCCTGAGGTTCCCAACATCACGGATGGCAGTCTTCAGCCAACTCAACTCACTCCATGTGATATCAAGGAATGGCTAGTGCAGTGGACACAGCAAATGCTACGGATCCTTACAACATCTCAGCTGTAGTGCTGAAAACTTGTGCTTGAGAACTAGCTGCATTCTTAGCCAAGTTGTTCCAGTACAGCTACAACAGAGGCATTTCCCTGTCTATGTCCTGTCCACAAAGTAGGACAAATTGAATCAGGCCAATTACTGCCCCATCAGTCGACTCTCAATCATCAGCAAAGTGACGGAAGGTGTCATCAACTGTGCTACCAAATGATATCAAATAATAACCTGTTCACAGATGCTCAGTTTGGGTTCCGCCAGGGCCACTCATCTCCAGACCTCATTGCAGCCTTGGTCCAAACATGGACAAAGGAGCTGAATTTCATAAATGAGAATGACTGCCCTTGACATTAAGGCAGCATTTAATCGAGTGTGGCATTAAGGATCCCTAGTAAAACTGAAGTCAGTGGGGATCAGGGGAAAACTCTCTACTTGCTGGAGTCATACCAAGAACAAAGGAAGATGGTTGTGGTTGTTGGAGACCAATCATCTCAACTCCAGGATATTGCTGCATGAGTTCCTCAGGATAGTGTCCTCGGCCCAACTAATTGCAGCTGCTTCATCAATGACCTTCCCTCCTTCATTAGGTCAGAAGTGGGACTGTTCACTGATGATTGCAGAATGTTCAGTTTCATTTGCAATTCCTTCGTTAATGAAGCAATCTATGTGGTATGCAAGACCTGGAAAACATTCAGGCTTGGGCTGATAAATGGCAAATAACATTTGCGCCAGGTAATGACCACCTCCAACAGAAGAGAGTTTCATCAGCATCTTGGATTGGCGCGGTGGTGTCGCTATAGAAACCTAAGCAATAGGAGAAGGAGTAGGCCATACGGCTCCTCGAGCCTGTTCCACCATTTAATAAGATCATGTTTGATCCTCAAGCTGAACTCTACTTTCCTGGCCAATTCCCATGTCCCTAGATTCCCCTAGAGTCCAAAAGTCTATTGATCTCAGCCTTGAATATACTTAACAACTAAGAATCCATAGAGTAGAGAATTCCAAAGATTCACAACCCTGAGTGAAAAAATTCTTCCTCATCTCAATCCTAAATGGCTAACTCCTTATCCTGAGATTGTGAACCCTTGTTAGATTCCCCAACCAGGGAAAATATTTTGTCAGCATCTACCCTGTCAAGCTCTCTTAAAATCATATGTTCCAATGAGATCATGTCTCATTCTTCTAAACTCCAGAGAGTATAGGCCCATTCTAATCAATTAAAAAGCTAGTCTAATTGTGACTATGAAACCATTGTCGATTGTTGTAAAAACCCATCTGATTCACTAATGTCCTTTAGGGAAGGAAATCTGCCGCCCTTACCTGGTCTGGCCTACACGTGACTCCAGACCCACAGCAATGTGGTTGACTCTGCGATGGCATAGCAAGCCACTCAGTTCAAGGGCAATTAGGGATGGGCAATAAATGCCAGCCTAGCCAGTGACATCCACATCCCATGAATGAATATTAAAAAAAATTCCCTCCTCATAGTACAACCCTCTCGTCCCTGGAATCAATTTAGTGAACATTCAGTGCACCTCATCTAAGGCAGGTATATTGTTTCTCAGATATGGAGATCAAAACTGCACAAAGTACTCCAGGTATGGTCTCACCAAAGCCCTGTGCAATTACAGCAAAGCTACCTTACTTTTGTGCTCCAACTCCCTTGCAGTAAAGGTCAACATTCCATTTGCCTTCCTAATTGCTTGCTATACCTGCATGTTACCCAACCATCTCCAGCTGCTTCATCAATGACCTTCTCTCCATCCTAAAGTCAAAAGTGGTGATGTTTCCTAATGATTGCATAGCAGTCAATACAATTTGCCATTTGGCCCATTGAGTCCATGCCAGCTCTACACGGAGCTATGCAGTCAGTCCCACTCCATGGCTCGATCCCTGTAGCCTGCAAGTCTATTTCTCTCAGGTGGTTATCCAACTTCCTCTCAAAGTCATTGATCATCTCTGCATCTGCCGCCTTTCTGGGCAGCGGCTTCCAGGTCATTAACACCCGCTGCGTAAAAAAGTGCTTCCTCATATTCCCCGGCATCTTTTGCCCGAAACTTTCTGTCTGTGTCCTCTAGTCTTTGTACCATTTGTTAATGGGAACAGTTTTTCCTTTCTAACTTATCTAAGCCTGTCATAATCTTGTACACTTCTGTTAATTCTCCATCTTAATACTATCGCGGAATCGCCCACCAGCAACATCCTGGGGGTTATCATTGACCAGAAACTGAACTGGAGTAGCCATATAAATACTGTGGCTACATGAGCAGGTCAGAGACGGGGAATTCTGCGGCAAGTAACTTGCCTCCTGACTCACCAAAGCCTGTCCTCCATCTACAAATCAGGAGTGTGATGGAATACTCTCCATTTGCCTTAATGAGTGTGGCTCCAACAACACTCAACACTCCAGGCAAAGCAGCCTGCTTGATTGGCACCCTATCCACCACCTTCAACATTCACTCCCTCCACCATCGACGCACAGTGGCAGCAGTGTGTACCATCTACAAGATGCACTGCAGCAACACACAAAGGATCCTTAGACAGCAACTTCCAAATGTGCAACCTCGACCACCTAGAAGAACAAGGGCAGCAGATGCATGGGAACACCACCACCTGCAAGTTCCCCTCCAAACCACACACCATCCTGACTTGGAACTATATCGCCGTTCCTTCTCTGTTGCTAGGTCAAAATCCTGGAACTCCCTTCCTAACAGCACTGTGGCTGCACCATATGGACTGCAGCGGTTCAAGAAGGCAGCTCACCACCACCTTCTCTGGGATGGGCAATAAATGTTGTCCTTTCCAGTGATGCCCACATCCCAAGAACAAAATTAAAAAACTTTCTCCGTTTCTTGTACAAGCACACCCAAATCCCTCTGTGGAGTTTGGGTCATTGAATATATTCAAGGCTGAGATAAACAGATTATTGAATTATAGGGGAGTCATGGGTTCTGGGGAACAGGCAGGAAAGTGGAGTTGAGACTCAGATCAGATCAGCCATGATCTTAGTGAATGGCGGAGCAAGCTGGAGGAGCCTTACCGCCTGCTCCTGCTCCTAATTCTTATGTTCTGAACACCAACATTTAATAGTTTCTCACCATTTAAAAATATTCTGCCTTTCTATTCAGAATCACAGAATTGTTAGTGCAGAAGGAGTCCATTTGGCCCATTGTGTCTGCACTGTCTCCCCGAAAGAGCAATTAACTTAGTTCCATTCCCCTGCCTTCTCCCCATAACCCAGCACATTCTTCCTTTTCATATAACTGTCTAATTCCCTTTTGGTTCAGTTAAACCTGCCTCCACCACACTCCTCCACCTTAACCACTCGCTGCGTGAAAAAGTTTTTCTTCATGTCACTTTTGCTTCTCTCACCAAATACTTGAAATCTGTGCCCTCTCGGTCTCAATCCTCCTCTTGCCCACTCACGTAACCTGTCTGTATCCTTTTGCTGCCTCTTTGTGTCCTCCTTACAATTTAGCTTTGTATTGTCAGCGAACTTGAATACATTACATTTGGTCCTTTCATCGAAGTCATTAATATAGATTGTAAATAGCAGAGGCCCCAGTACTGATTCTTGTGGTGTTATTACAAAAAGAACAAAGAAAATTACAGCACAGGAACAGGCCCTTCGGCCCTCCAAGCCTGCGCCGATCCAGATCCTCTATCTAAACATGTCGCCTATTTTCTAAGGGTCTGTATCTCTTTACTTCCTGCCCATTCATGTATCTGTCTAGATACATCTTAAAAGACGCTATCGTGCCCGCGTCTACCACCTCCGCTGGCAACGCGTTCCATGCACCCACCACCCTCTGCGTAAAGAACTTTCCACGCATATCCCCCCTAAACTTTTCCCCTCTCACTTTGAACTCGTGACCCCTAGTATTTGAATCCCCCACTCTGGGAAAAAGCTTCTTGCTATCCAACCTGTCCATACCTCTCATGATTTTGTACACCTCAATCAGGTCCCCCCTCAACCTCCGTCTTTCTAATGAAAATAATCCTAATCTACTCAACCTCTCTTCATAGCTAGCGCCCTCCATACCAGGCAACATCCTGGTGAACCTCCTCTGCACCCTCTCCAAAGCATCTACATCCTTTTGGTAATGTGGCGACCAGAACTGCACGCAGTATTCCAAATGTGGCCGAACCAAAGTCTTATGCAACTGTAACATGACCTGCCAACTCTTGCACCCAATACCCCGTCCGATGAAGGAAAGCATGCCGTATGCCTTCTTGACCACTCTATTGACCTGCGTTGCCACCTTCAGGGAACAATGGACCTGAACACCCAAATCTCTCTGTACATCAATTTTAGCAGGACTTTTCCATTTACTGTATAGTTCACTCTTGAATTGGATCTTCCAAAATGCATCACCTCGCATTTGCTCTGATTGAACTCCATCTGCCATTTCTCTGCCCAACTCTCCAATCTATCTATATTCTGCTGTACTCTCTGACAGTCCCCTTCACTATCTGCTACTCCACCAATCTTAGTGTCGTCTGCAAACTTGCTAATCAGACCACCTATACTTTCCTCCAAATCATTTATGTATATCACAAACAACAGTGGTCCCAGCACGGATCCCTGTGGAACACCACTGGTCACACGTCTCCATTTTGAGAAACTCCCTTCCACTGCTACTCTCTGTCTCCTGTTGCCCAGCCAGTTCTTTATCCATCCAGCTAGTACACCTTGGACCCCATGCGCCTTCACTTTCTCCATCAGCCTACCATGGGGAACCTTATCAAACGCCTTACTGAAGTCCATGTATATGACATCTACAGCCCTTCCCTCATCAATCAACTTTGTCACTTCCTCAAAGAATTCTATTAAGTTGGTAAGACATGACCTTCCCTGCACAAAACCATGTTGCCTATCACTGATGAGCCCATTTTCTTCCAAATGGGAATAGATCCTATCCCTCAGTATCTTCTCCAGCAGCTTCCCTACCACTGACGTCAGGCTCACCGGTGTATAATTACCTGGATTATCCCTGCTACCCTTCTTAAATAAGGGGACAACATTAGCAATTCTCCAGTCCTCCGGGACCTCACCCGTGTTTAAGGATGTGACAAAGATATCTGTTAAGGCCCCAGCTATTTCCTCTCTCGCTTCCCACAGTAACCTGGGATAGATCCCATCCTGACCTGGGGACTTGTCCACCTTAATGCCTTTTAGAATACCCAACACTTCCTCCCTCCTTCTGCCGACTTGACCGAGAGTATTCAAACATCTGTTCCTAACCTCAACATCCGTCATGTCCCTCTCCTCGGTGAATACCGATGCAAAGTACTCATTTAGAATCTCACCCATTTTCTCTGACTCCACGTATAACTTTCCTCCTTTGTCCTTGAGTGGGCCAATCCTTTCTCTAGTTACCCTCTTGCTCCTTATATATGAATAAAAGGCTTTGGGATTTTCCTTAACCCTGTTTGCTAAAGGTATTTCATGACCCCTTTTAGCCCTCTTAATTCCTCGTTTCAGATTGGTCCTACATTCCCGATATTCTTTCAAAGCTTCGTCTTTCTTCAGCCGCCTAGACCTTATGTATGTTTCCTTTTTCCTCTTAGCTAGTCTCACAATTTCACCTGTCATCCATGGTTCCCTAATCTTGCCCTTTCTATCCTTCATTTTCACAGGAACATGTCTCTCCTGCACGCTAATCAACCTCTCTTTAAAAGCCTCCCACATATCACATGTGGATTTATCTTCAAACCGCTGCTCCCAATCTACATTCCCCAGCTCCTGCCGAATTTTGGTATAGTTGGCCTTCCCCCAATTTAGCACTCTTCCTTTAGGATCCACTCACGTCTTTGTCCATGAGTATTTTAATGCTTATGGAATTGTGATCACTATTCCCAAAGTAGTCCCCTACAGAAACTTCAACCACCTGGCCGGGCTCATTCCCCAACACCAGGTCCAGTATGGCCCCTTCCCGAGTTGGACTATTTACATACTGCTCTAGAAAACCCTCCTGGATGCTCCTTACAAATTCTGCTCCATCTAGACCTCTAACACTAAGTGAATCCCAGTCAATGTTGGGAAAATTAAAATCTCCTATCACCACCACCCTATTGCTCCTACATCTTTCCATAATCTGTTTACATATTTGTAGCTCTATCTCACGCTCGCTGTTGGGAGGCCTGTAGTGCAGCCCCAACATTGTTACCGCACCCTTCCAATTTCTGAGTTCTGCCCATATTGCCTCACTGCTCGAGTCTTCCATATTGCCCTCCTTCAGCACAGCTGTGATATCCTCTTTGACCAGTAATGCAACTCCTCCACCCCTTTTACCTCCCTCTCTATCCTGCCTGAAGCATCGATATCCTGGGATATTTAGTTGCCAATCATGCCCTTCCCTCAACCAAGTCTCAGTAATAGCAATAACATCATACTCCCAGGTACTAATCCAAGCCCTAAGTTCATCTGCCTTACCTACTACACTTCTTGCATTAAAACAAATGCACCTCAGACCACCAGTCCCTTTGCGTTCATCATCTGCTCCCTGCCTACTCTTTCCCTTAGTCACTTTGACTTCATTATCTAGCTCCTTACAGGCTTTAGTTACTACTTCCTTACTGTCCACTGACCTCCTCATTTGGTTCCCATCCTCCTGCCACATTAGTTTAAACCCTCCCCAACAGCGTCAGCAAAAGCACCCCCAAGGACATTGGTTCCAGTCCGGCCCAGGTGTAGACCGTCCAATTTGTAATAGTCCCACCTCCCCCAGAACTGGTCCCAATGTCCCAAAAATCTGAACCCCTCCTTCCTGCACCATTTCTCAAGCCACGCATTCATCCTGACTATTCTTTCATTTCTACTCTGACTATCACGTGGCACTGGTAGCAATCCTGAGATTACTACCTCTGAGGTCCTACTTTTTAACTTGGCTCCTAACTCCCTAAATTCTGCTTGTAGGACCTCATCCCGTTTTTTACCTATATCATTGGTGCCTATGTGCACAATGACAACTGGCTGTTCACCCTCCCCCTTCAGAATGTTCTGCAGCAGATCTGAGATATCCCTGACCCGTGCACCTGGGAGGCAACATACCATTCGGGAGTCTCGTTTTCGACCACAGAACCGCCTATCTACTCCCCTTACAATCGAATCCCCGATGACTATAGCCCTTCCACTCTTTTTCCCGCCCTTCCGAACAACAGAGCCAGCCACGGTGCCATGAACCTGGCTACTGCTGCCTTCCCCTGGTGAGCCATCTCCCTCAACAGTATCCAAAATGGTATACTTGTTTTGGAGGGAGATGACCGCAGAAGACTCCTGCGCTGCCTTCCTGCTCTTTCTCTGCCTTTTGGTCACCCATTCCCTTTCTCCCTCAGCAATCCTAATCTGCGGTGTGACCAATTCGCTAAACGTGCTATCCACGACCTCCTCAGCATCGCGGATGCTCCAAAGTGAGTCCATCCGCAGCTCCAGAGCCGTCATGCGTTCTAACAAGAGCTGCAGCTGAACACACTTCCTGCACGTGAAGGAGTCATGGACATCAGCCGTGTCCCTGAGCTCCCACATTGAGCAAGAGGAGCATGACACGGGTCTGAGATCTCCTGTCATTTTTAATCTTAAGCTTTTAACTTAGTTAAATGAAAAAGGAACGAAAAGTTTTTCCCAATCACACGATAAAAAAAAAGAGTAATAGAAAAAGCCTTCCCTTATCTACACACCACCGAGTCCTTTTTTGTTGGTTAGAGGAGGAGGGTGGGTGGGAGACACTACAGGTGTAGTGTCTCGGGTTCAGAAACGGCCGAAATATATAGGGTTTTACTTACCCAGCAGCCCCCTGGTCTCCGCCGAAAACAAAAGGAAATTAAGTTTACTTTGAAACTGACCTTCCCAGCTGATCACTCGCTCGCACTCTCTGCTCCCGAATCAGCTGCTGCAATGAAAGGCAAGTTATTTTAAACAGCCCAAATATATAGGGTTTTACTTACCCAGCAACCCCCTGGTCTCCGCCGAAAACAAAAGGAAATTAAGTTTACTTTGAAACTGACCTTCCCAGCTGATCACTCGCTCGCACTCTCTGCTCCCGAATAAGCTGCTGCAATGAATATTAATAGCCTGCCAACATAAAAATGAACCCATTAAAATGGCTTCTGTTGAAAGGTCACGGACCTGAAACGTTAACTCTGCTTCTTTCTCCAAGCTGCCAGACCTGCTGAATATTTCCAGCACTTTCTGTTTTTGTTTGATTTCCAGCATCTGTGGTATTTTGCTTTTATTTTATAAAAATGACCCGTTTTTTCCTATTCTCTGTTTTCTGTCCTAACCAATCCTCTATCCATGCTCATATATTACCCCGACCCCATGAGCCCTTATCTTTTGTAACAACCTTTTGTGTGGCATCTTATCAAATGCCTTTTGAAAATCCAAACATACACCATCCACTGAAATATTTGAAATATTGGTGAGTTGAGGGCTATGAGGAGCTGGCACGAAAGCAGAGTTGAGGTCTGGAGCAGATCAGCCATGATCTTATAGAGTGGTGGGACAAGCTTGAGGGGCCGAATGGCCGACTCCTGCTCCTATTTCTTGTGTTCTTATGATTCCCCTTAATCTATCCTATTAGTTACATCTTTAAAACACTCTAATGGATTTGTCAAACATGATTTCCCTTTTAGAAAACCACGTTGACTCTGCCTAATCATATTATGATTTTCTAAGTGTCCTTTTACCATTCCTTAATGTGTGGTATGTGTTTTGAGTCTTTAACTGAGAGGACAGTTAGAAATATTTGTTTAATGTCTCTGCCATTTCCTTATTCCCCATTATAATTTCTCCTGTCTCAGCCTGCAATGACCCATATTTACTTTGACTACTCTCTTCCTTTTTGCTTACTTGCAGAAGCTCTTACAATCTGTTTTTATTTCTCTTGCCAGTTTATTCTCATTCTTTTTTCCTTTTTGTCAGTTTTCTGCTCGGCCTCTGCTGGTTTCTAAAACTCACCCAATTCTCAGGCTTTCTCCTATTCTTGGCAATATTACAAGCCTCTATTTTTAATTAAATACTGTCTTTAATCTCTTTCGTTAGTCACGGATGGATCTCTTTTCCCATTAAGTTTTTATTTCTCAATGGAATGTTGATTTGTTGAGAATTACAAAATAATTCTTTAAATGTTCGGCATTGCTTATCTACCGTCATACCTTTTGATCTAATTTCCCAATCTACCTTAGCCAACGTGACTGTCATATCCACACAATTGGCTTTATTTAAGTCCAATACTCTAGTTTTGGACTGATGTACATCACTCTCAAACTCAAGATGATGAAATTCTATCATGTTATGGTTTTTCTTCAATAGAAGATCCCTCGCTTTGAGATTACTAATTAATTCAGTCTCATTACACAAAACAAGATCCAAAAGAGCCTCTTCCCAAGTTGGTTCCACAAAGTATTGCTCTTGGAAACTGTTAAGAATGCATTCCATAAACTATTTTTGCTGATTTGATTTGTCCAGTCTATATGAGGATTAGAATCCCCATGATTATTGTTTTTGTTTACAAGCTCCTGTTACTTAATTAATACTCTGTCCAACAGTATAGCTACCGTTAGGGGGCTTATGAACGACTCCTACTAGCGATTTTCAATCCTTGTTATTTCTTACCTCCATCCATACTGATTCTGCTTCCTCCTGTTCCGAGCCAAGATCATTCCTCACTGTTGTCCTTATGTCATCCTTTACTATCAGGGCTACTGCCACCACACCCCCCACCCTACCCCCTCTGCCCCATCTTTTTATTTTGTCTTTTTGAGAAGTCAAATACCCTGGAATATTTAGTTCCCAACTGGTCACCAAACAACCATGTCTCTGTAATGGCGATTAGATCAAACCCATTTATCTCTATTTGTGTCATTAATTTTGTCTATCTTGTTACGAATGCTTCATGCACTCAGATAAAGTGCCTTTAATTTTAACTTTTTACCATTTTCCCATGATTTGATCTTATTCACTGATGCACTATTGCCATTAAACTTTTTGGCCCTTTCCATCAAACTTTGCTTCTCCTTACACAGATCACAGCTCTGTGGCCTTGACTTTTGCCTTTAGGTTTATAAGTTTCCCCACTGTTGAACCCTCCTTCCTACTATCTACAACACTAGTTGGGGAGATGGTGGTGTAGTGGTAATGTCACTGGACTGGTAATCTGGAGGTCCAGGCTAATGCCCTGGGGACATGGGCTTAAATCCCACCACGCAGCTGGTGGAATTTAAATTCAATTATTTAATAAAAATCTGCAATTGAAAGCTAGTCTCTATCATTGATTGTGGTAAAAAAACTATCTGGTTCACTAATGTCCTTCAAGGAAGGAAATCTGCCGTCCTTACATGGTCTGGTCTACATGTGACTCCAGACCCACAGCAATGTGGTTGACTCTTAACTGTCCTCTGAAAAGGCAATTAGGGATGGGCAACAAATGCTGGCCTTGCCAGCAACATCCACATCCCATGAAAGAATTTTAAAAAAATTGCCAGGACCAGAAACATAACTGGACCAGCCACATAAATATTGTAATTACAAGAACAGGTCAGAGGCTGGGAATCCTGAGGCGAGTAATTCACCTTCTGACTCCCTAAAGCCTGATCACCATCTACAAGGTACAAGTCAGGAGTGTGGTGGAATACTTTCCACTTGCCTGGATGGGTGCAGCTGCAACAACACTCGTGAAGCTCGATACCATCCAGGACAAAGCAACCCACTTGATTGGTACCTCATCCACTATCTTAAACATTCAGTCTCTCCATCAGTGGTGCACAATGGCAGCAGTGTGTACCATTTACAAGATGCACTGCAGCTATTCGCCGCATCTCCTTTGACAGCACCTTCCAAATCTGCGACCTCTTCCACCTGTTGAGAGAGTGCTTAGTAAAGCATATAGGATCTTGGGCTTCATAGGTTGAGGCATTGAGTACAAAAACTGGGAAGTTATGCTGAACCTCTATAAAGCTCTGGTTAGGCCTCAGCTGGAGTATTGTATCCAGTTCTGGTTACCACACTTTAGGAAGGGTGTGAGGGTCCTTGAGAGGGTGCAGAGGAGATTTACCAGAATGGTTCCAGGAATGGGGGCGATGATTAGATTAGAGATACAGCACTGAAACAGGTCCTTCGGCCCACCGAGTCTGTGCCGAACATCAACCACCCATTCATACTAATCCTACACTAATCCCATATGCCTACCAAACATCCCCACCTGTCCCTATATTTCCCTACCACCTACCTATGCTAGTGACAATTTATAATGGCCAATTTACCTATCAACCTGCAAGTCTTTTGGCTTGTGGGAGGAAACCGGAGCACCCGGAGAAAACCCACGCAGACACAGGGAGAACTTGCAAACTCCACACAGGCAGTACCCGGAATCGAACCCGGGTCCCTGGAGCTGTGAGGCTGCGGTGCTAACCACTGCGCCACTGTGTAGAAACAGAGAACATAGAAACGTAGAAAAATAGGAGCAGGAGTAGGCCATTTGGCCCTTCGAGCCTGCTCCGCCATTCAATACGATCATGGCTGATCATCCAAACTCAGTAACCTGTTCCCGCTTTCTCCTTGTATCCCTTGATCCCATTAGCCCTAAGTATTATATCTAGCTCTTTCTTGAATATATTTAATGATTTGGCCTTAACTGCTTTCCGCGGTAGAGAATTCCACAGGTTCACCACTCCCTGGGTGAATAAATCTCTCTTCATCTCAGTCCTAAAAGGCTTACTCCATATCCTTAGACTGTGACCCCTGGTCCTGGACTCCCCTGCCATGGGGACCATCCTTCCTGCATCTAGTCTCTCTAGTCCTGTTAGAATTTTGTAGGTTTCTATGAGATCCCCTCTCATTCTTCTAAACTCTAGCGAATACAAGCCTAATCGACCCAATCTCTCTTCATACGTCAGTCCTGCCATCCCAGGAATCAGTCTGGTGAACCTTTGCTGCACTCCCTCCATAGCAAGAACATCCTTCCTCAGATAAGGAGACTAAAACTGCACACAATACTCCAGATGTGATCTCACCAAGGCCTTGTATAATTGCAACAAGTCATCCTTGCTCCTGTACTCAAATCCTCTGCTATGAAGGCCAACATACCATTTGCCTTCTTAACTGCGTGCTGCACCTGCATGCTGACTTTCAGCGACTGGTGCACAAGGACACCCAGGTCTCGCTGTACTTCCCCCTTTCCCAATCTATTGCTGTTCAGATAATCTGCCTTTCTGTTTTTGCCACCAAAGTGGATAACCTCCCATTTATCCACATTACACTGCATCTGCCATGTATTTGCCCACTCATTCAACCTGTCCAAATCACACTGGAGCTTCTCTGCATGCTCCTCACAGCTCACACTCCCACCAGCTTTGTGTCATCTGCAAACTTGGATATATTACATTTAATTCCCTCATCTATATCATTAATATATATTGTGAATAGCTGGGGTCCTAGGACTGATCCCTGCGGTACCCCACTAGTCACTGCCTGCCACTTGGAAAAAGACCCGTTTATTCCTACTCTTTGTTTCCTGTTTGCCAACCAGTTCTCTATCGATGTCAATACTTTACCCCCAATCCCATGTGCTTTAATTTTGCATGCTCATCTCTTATGTGGGACCTTATCGAAAGCCTTCTGAAAGTCCAAATACACCACATCCACTGGTTCTCCCTTATCTATTCTACTAGTTACATTCTCAAAAAATTCCAGTAGATTTGTCAAGCATGATTTCCCTTTTGTAAATCCATGTTGACTTTGTCCGATCCTGTCATTGTTTTCCAAGTGCTCTGCTATTACATCTTTTATAATGGACTTTGCATTTTTCCCACCACTGATGTCAGGCTGACTGGTCTATAATTCCCTGTTTTCTCTCTACTTCCTTTTTTAAATAGTGGGGTTACATTAGCTACCTCCAATCCATTGGAACTGTTCCAGAATCTATAGAATTTTGAAAAATGACCAGCAATGCATCTACTATTTCTAGGGTCACTACCTTAAGTACTCTGGGATGTAGATTATCAGGCCCTGAGGATTTATCAACCTTCAATCCCATCATTTCCCTATCACCATTTCCATACTAATACTGATTTCATATAGTTCCTCCTTCTCACTAGACCCTATGTTCCCCAACATTTCTGTGAGGTAACTTGTGTCCTCCTTTGTGAAGACAGAACCAAAGTATGTATTTAATTGGTCAGCCATTTCTTTGTTCCCCATTAGAAATTCCCCTGTTTCTGACGTTAAGGGGCCCACATTTGTCTTCACTAATCTTTTTCTCTTCACATATCTACAGAAGCTTTTACAGTCAGTTTTTATGTTACAAGGTTAGGTTGGAGAAACTGGGGTTGTTCTTAGAACAAAGGAGATTGAGAGGAGATTTGATGGAAGTGTACAAGATTATGACAAGCTTAGATACGTTAGACAAGGAAAAACTGTTCCCATAAACTAATGGTACAAGGACAAGGGGACACAGATTGAAGGTTTTGGGCAAAAGATGCAGGGGGAATATGAGGAAGAACTTTTTTACACAGCAGGTGGTAATGACCTGGAACTCACTGCCCACAAGGGTGGTGGAAGTGGAGACGATCAATGACTTCAAGAGGAGGTTGGATAGCCACCTGAGAGAAACAGACTTGCAGGGCTACAGGGATTGAGCTGGGGAGTGGGATTAACAGCATAGCTCCGTAGAGAGCTGGAATGCACTTGATGGGCCAAATGGCCTCCTTCTGTGCCGTAAATGACTTTATGACTCTATGACCTAGAAGGACAAGGGCAGCAGGCATATGGGAACACCACCACCTGCAAGTTCCCCTCTAAGTCACACACCATCCTGACTTGGAACTATATCGTTGTTACTTCACTGTTGCTGGGTCAAATTCCTAGAACTCCCTTACTAACAGCACTGTGGGTATACCTACCCCAAATGGACTGCAGCAGTTCAAGAAGGCAGCTCACCACCACCTTATCAAGGCCTTGGCTATGCCACTTACATTCCAAGAACAATTTTTAAAAAATCGAATGATAGTCCTGGAGTTTCCGTGGTGGATCCCAGGAGAAAAATTTGCAACTTATCACCGTTCTAGGATCCTGCAGCCACTTTCAATCACTAATGGGCTCCAGCCTTCAAATTACACAAATAGATGAAAATACCTCAGAGGTTGCAACCCCTCATTTGCATTTTATTTCAATACATCTGCTGAACTATTCAACAATGGGGTGGTAAAGCGTTAAGGTGGGAATGGGGTTAGGGGTTGTTTTTAATTGTCAGGTGGGAATTATAAGCCTTTATGTTCCTTTGATAAATTAAAAACTATTGCAGGTTTGAGTGTAAGGTGACTGGCACAGATTCAGCAGGCCACAAGAAAAGGTCTTTCGTCTTAATGTTTGCTATTCCCGATGGCACCGGGGAGTATGCCCTTGTTCCCGACTGGACAAGCTGCTAACTCTGGACGAGCTGACAAAGGTCGTCGGGTCCTTCGTAACGAGTAAAACTCCCGGAAGCGACGGCTTACCGGTTGAGTTGTATTTGGCCCTGTGGGACTGGGTCGGCCCGGACTTGCTGGAAGTATACGAGAGTATGCTTCTGGCCGGCAGCATGTCAGAATCCATGAGGAAAGGCAACATCACCCTCATCTACAAGCAGAAGGGGGAGAGGGCGGAGATCAGAAATTGGCGGCCTGTCTCACTGCTTAATGTTGACTACAAGATTCTGTCCAAAGTCATAGCCAGTCGAGTCAAGTCTGCTCTGGAGTTGGTGATTCACCCTGACCAGACCTGCACTGTACCCGACAGGAAGATTTCCGATAGCCTCGCGCTACTCAGGGATACGATCGCCTATGTACGGGACAGGAGGGTGGACACCTGCCTCATCAGCTTGGACCAGGAGAAGGCTTTTGACAGGATATTGCACACCTACATGATGGATGTGCTCTCCAAAATGGGGCTTGGGGAGGGAATCTGCAATTGGATCAAACTGCTCTACACAAATATCAATAGCGCAGTCTCAATCAATGGGTGGGAATCGGAAAGTTTCCTGATCCAATCTGGAGTCAGACAGGGCTGTCCTCTCTCCCCGGTCTTGTTTGTTTATGTATTGAACCTTTTGCTGAGTCCATTCGGAAGGATGCGAGCATAAGAGGGGTGACAATCCCAGGCAGTGGAGGCACTCAGGTTAAAACCTCCCTGTACATGGATGACGTCGCCATCTTCTGCTCGGACCTGCTGTCCGTGCGCAGACTGATGAGCATCTGCGACCAGTTCAAACTGGCCTCGGGAACCAAAGTTAACCACGGCAAGAGCGCGGTCATGTTCTTTGGGAACTGGGCTGACCGATCCTTTGTCCCCTTCACCGTCAGGTCAGACTACCTGAAGGTGCTGGGGATATGGTTCGGAAGGGCCGGGGTGTGCACCAAAACCTGGCAGGAGCGAGTAGCCAAGGTACAAGACAAGTTGAGCATGTGGGGGCAGCGATCTCTCTCTATTGTGGGTAAGAACCTGGTCATCAGGTGCGAGGCGCTCACGTTGTTACTGTACGTGGCGCAGGTCTGGCCCATACCCCACTCCTGCGCTGTGGCGGTCACCCGAGCCATTTTCTGCTTCATCAGGATGAGGGCGACATTGGGTACATTTTTCCCGCCCTTATCCAGAGGTTTGAACATCATGTCCCTCCGGATCAAGATGAACTGAGGGGCTGGATCCATGGGAAACCCCTCGAACTGTATCGGGAAAATTTTGTCTGCTGTAAAATGTAAAAATGTATCTGGCACGACAAATGTGAAATGTAAGGGTTGTGAGGCAACTCATGGTTGTATTGAAGCAAACGGACCTCCTTTGCACTGTTCGTAATTTTTGACTTGGTGCTGTTTGAAACTGTTTGGTAATGTATTTTTTACAGATTTTTATGAATAAAGTATATTTTGGGGGAAAAAAAGTGTTCCCGAATGTCCTAGGAATGCATCAGTGTTCTGGGTATTCCAGGGGTTCTGGGTATCCAGGGGGTATGCCAGTATTTGTGGAGTTTTCAGGAGTGTGTTAGTATTCCAAGGGGGTTCTGGGAGTGTGTCAGTGTTCCTGGGGGTTTTCAGGAGTGTGTCAGTATTTCTGGGTGTTCCTGGGAATGTGTCAGTATTCCTGGGAGTGAGTCAGTATTCTGGGGGTTTCCAGGAGTGTGCCACTATTCCAGTGGGGGGGGGGGGCATTCCAATGAATGTGTCAGTATTCCACTTTAATTTGGCCCGCCAACATAACAATAAACCAGACAAATCCCAGTATTTTATATAACATTTTGCTTTTATCCCAGTATTTTATACCTGACTTGGTGCAGCAGCAGAGTGGAAAGAAATAAATTGATTATTTTTCACAGTGAAACGCAGTTAATAGTGTTTTCTCCTGATTTCTGGGTTGCAGAAGTGACGACAGTGACTGTGGGGAATATGACTGGACCTGCGGACAATGTTTTTACAACGTCTGTCGCAAACGCCTCCATATCAGAACACGTGCTGGTAAGTGGTTTCGTTTACACGTGCATAGGCTGTCACATCCCATGTTCTTTATCAGTTTAAATTTGTTCTGCACTGATCTTGGTGGTGTTCTCGGTAACATTCGCTGTGTTTGGTGCAGCATATGGGACATTGATCACAAGTCGTGGGAGTCAGTTGCCAGCATTCGCCAGAGCTGGCGGGCAGCCATAAAGACAGGGCTAAATTGTGGCGAGTCGAAGAGACTTAGTAGTTGGCAGGAAAAAAGACAGAGGCGCAAGGGGAGAGCCAACTGTGCAACAGCCCCAACAAACAAATTTCTCTGCAGCACCTGTGGAAGAGCCTGTCACTCCAGAATTGGCCTTTATAGCCACTCCAGGCGCTGCTTCACAAACCACTGACCACCTCCAGGCGCGTATCCATTGTCTCTCGAGATAAGGAGGCCCAAAGAAGAAGAAGAAGATACAGCAGTGATATATCTGACAGAATCAGGTTCTTTCTCTTAGTGTTACCTGTAGCTCAGTGAGTAGCACTCTCACCTCTGAGTTGGAAGGTCGTGGGTCAAGTCCCACTATACAGACATAATCCAAGCTGACACTTCCAATGCAGTGCTGAGGAAATGCTGCACTGTTGGAAGAGCAGTACTAAGGGAACGCTGCACTGTTGGAAGAGCAGTGCTGAGGGAACGCTGCACTGTTGGAGGAGCAGTGCTGAGGGAACGCTGTACTGTTGGAAGAGCAGTGCTGAGGGAATGCTGCACTGTTGGAAGAGCAGTGCCGAGGGAACGCTGCACTGTTGGAGGAGCAGTGCTGAGGGAACGCTGCACTGTTGGAAGAGCAGTGCTGAGGGAACGCTCCACTGTTGGAGGAGCAGTGCCGAGGGAACGCTCCACTGTTGGAAGAGCAGTGCTGAGGGAACGCTGCACTATTGGAAGAGCAGTGCTGAAGGAACGCTGCACTGTTGGAGGAGCAGTGCTGAGGAAATGCTGCACTGTTGGAGGAGCAGTGCTGAGGAAATGCTGCACTGTTGGAAGAGCAGTGCTGAGGGAATGCTGCACTGTTGGAGGAGCAATGCTGAGGAAATGCTGCACTATTGGAAGAGCAGTGCTGAGGGAATGCTGCACTGTTTTATGAGCAATGCTGAGGAAATGCTGCACTATTGGAGGAGCAGTGCTGAGGGAACGCTGTACTGTTGGAGGAGCAGTGCTGAGGGAACGCTGTACTGTTGGAGGAGCAGTGCTGAGGGAACGCTGTACTGTTGGAGGAGCAGTGCTGAGGGAACGCTGTACTGTTGGAGGAGCAGTGCTGAGGGAACGCTGCACTGTTGGAAGAGCAGTGCTGAGGGAACACTGTACTGTTGGAGGAGCAGTGCTGAGGGAACGCTGCACTGTTGGAAGAGCAGTGCTGAGGGAACACTGTACTGTTGGAGGAGCAGTGCTGAGGGAGTGATGCACTTTGAAGGTGGCGTCTTTCTGGATGATATTTTAAACTGAGGTCTCGTCTTGCCTCTTGTGGATATAAAATAATCCGAAGAGCAGGGGAGTTCTTTCTCGGTGTCCTGGTTAATACTTATTCCTTGACCAGTGTCACTAAAAACAAATTATCTGGTCATTAACCGATTGTTGTTTGTGGGAGCTTGCTATGCACAAAAGGCTGTCACATTTCCTACATTATAATTGTGCTTTATTGGCTGTAATGCGCTTTGGGATATCCTGAGTGCAATATTACATGTTCCTATGATGTGTGAACTATTGTAAGACTCACAGGACTACATGTAATATCCAAAGAAAACCTGGGTTTTTAATTATAACTTAACTAGAATAGATATATATACAAACAGATACTGCACGAGCACATCTAAATATATCTCACTGTATTGGGCTACACCCACAACACTCTGGTTATGTGTGACGTGACATTACTTCCTCTGGCGATCTTCACTTACAGCTCTTAAGGTGGTTCTTAAGGTTGTCTCACAACACTGAACTTGTGAAAGGTGCAATATAACTGCAAGTTTTCTTTATTTAATGATTGGATTTGTTTGCTTGTAATTTCCTTATACACCAGTCTTCTCTCTATATCCCCTTCCCTTATGTGATGACAAATTTCCTGTTCCAATTGCTTTGCCTGCTTTATATCTGGCTCCCAGAGTTAGTTTCCATCTCCTCATTTCTTGTTGTTATCCACAGAACCTTCACATTATCCTCATCTGGCTCAGGTGACTCCATCTCTGCTCCCTTTGGCAGAGAATCTTCTACCCCTTCCAGTGCTTTTCTACCTCAGTGTTTTGTACCATAACAGGGGAGTTCTCCTGGTGTCATGTCAATATTATCCCTGAACAACATCACCTAAACAGATTATATTTGGTGTTTATGAGACATTGCTGTGTGTAAATTGGTTGTTGTGTTTACTATATTTACTATATTCAAAAATATTTCACTGGCTGTGAAACACTTTGCAATATTCTGATGACATGAAGGATGCTACATAAATGCAAATGCTTCCATGGAGAGACTGGAGAAGCAGAGGAAGTTAATGGGAGATTTAATAACAGTGTTCAAAATATGAAGGGTTTTGACATAGTTAATAAGGAGAAACTGTCTCCAGCGGCAGAAGGGTTGGTAACCAGAGGACATAGATTTAAGAAAGTTCGCAAAAGAACCAGAGGGAAGATGAGAATTTTTTTAATCGCATTTTTTATGATCTGGAATGCGCTGCCTGTAAGGGTGGCTGAAGCAGATTCAGTCATAACTTTGTCATGCTAGGCCCCCACCTACCAAGAATGAGGCACATTAATTTTGCCATGAACATTGATTTTAAACTGTTACTGCAATAAAGAAAGGACTTGTTAAAAAGATAAGCCGTGGCTGGAAACATTTGCATATTAACAGACGGTGATTGGAAGGACAAAGGACCATT